>NW_019100714.1:129907-293310 GCF_001856785.1 Myzus persicae
TGTGTGTGTGTGTGTGTGTGTGTGTGTGTGTGTGTGTGTGTGTGTGTGTGTGTAATATGTAGGTACTTATTGTATATACCTATACTTGGCCGCGTGTTGTGTACATTTTTTTCAGCCAATTTATATCCGCACCGTATGCTCATACATGATATATAGGTACAGCGTGTGTAGTCGATGTACATTGTGACCATTGTGTGTATATATAGGTAAGTGTGCTCACGGCGAAAAATGCAACAACACGAACGTATAATATGCACAGGCAGAACCTGCGGTACCGGGTGCAGTCTCGTAATCATCGATAAGTTTATCCTAACGATAACGCATATAATAATGAAGGTCAATAATTTTGGAGCCGCTCAATTTTGGAAAATGCATTACCGCGATATAGCGAACCACAAGACCACCGTCGCACATTTCGTGGTACATTTTAAATTTTGCGAGTATTTAAATGATGTTATATATACTTCAGACAATGCGTACATATACTGGTTTATACTTGTGGAATGAAATTGTAAGGTTAGGTTATGAGTAGAATCCTGTACACTCGACATGGGAAGCTGCTTTTTTTTCACTTTAATTATAACAGGCGTAGGCGATTTGCACCGAATTTGACCCAAAACAAAACGTTGTATTTATGTGTGTAATTTTTGGTGATTCCGAGGTACGAATTTATGAAATAAATGTAATTTGGGCCAAAACAAACACGTGTAATTCGCGGCGAAATTAAATTCGCTTAAACTGTACACATTACGTCTACGTAGTAATTTAGATGGTTGCGATGAGCTTTCATCAGAAAAAAAAATCTTGTTATTTTGTACATTACACCAATATACACTGCATAAGATACTCAAACTACAAGTTTTTTTTTTTGTACGTTTCACTGTAAATATTTTTCGTGTCTCCGGGATATAGTCTGAACAATTGTTCAGAATCGTTTTTTTCGGACACAACAGTGCACATGTACACCACACCCATCCAAGACCAACCAACACCTTAAGACGCATCGGGTCATTTCTTAATTGATTTTCTCAAAGATCATATTATATATGTAACATTAAACGATCAATCACCAATAAGTGATGATTGAAAAAATCGATCGTAGATATAGTTTCACAAATCGCAAACGTGAGAGGCGTAATAGTTATAACTTATAACTTATAATATAGGTACTGTATAATATAGTGATGACGGGCCTTATTCAAACATTATTAATTGTAAAACGTGTAGATCAATGCAATATTATTGTACTTTCGATTGCAAAAAATATTTACTGTCTACAACCGTCTTTTATGAGACACCCTGTCACACGCAATTTGTATTTTATTTTTAGTTTACCTAAATAACTATTATACAGCACCTCGGATTTTTTTCATCCAAATTGAAATGTTTTTAAATTTTGATTAAGATAGGTATAGGTGTAGGTACAACTCGAAAATAGACATAAGTCGAATTAATTTGTTATTTCCCTCGAGATCAGAGTTATCGAGACTCGACTGTACATAAACACGCGTATAAAGTGAATTGTCACATCATCATACATATATATATATAAAAGGGGAAAAAGGCTAATCATTGTCGCTATACCGACGGTATTCGATCTTGCCGTTTGAGCGATCGAAAACACATCATACACACTTATAATTATGTATTGCAAACAGTTAGAACATGATATTATAATAATATGTATAAGTCATCGGCGCGTATATATATGCATGTTCTGAAATATAATTAAATCGAACTGACCATAGCAACTCTGCAGGCGATCTCATTACATGACGCGTAAATCGGGATATATATAGGAGGTACTCGTTTTGTTTTGTTTTTTATTTTTATTTTTTTATCGCGTCGCTAGAAATAATTATATTATTATTATTATTATTATTATTATTATTATTATTGACCGCATTAAAATATAAAACGCACGTTTTATGCATTATCATTCGTCCAGAGAGACGGCTACGTCGACCAACCGTCATCGTATTATATATTAAATACGATCGACGGCGACGCGACGCCGAAGACGATGAGTGCACGAACGACGAGCACGTGTATTTGCGCACCTACATAAGTACGCTAACCTGTTTATAATGAAAAGAAAATAATATATTATATACACACACTTTATATTATGAATAGAGACAAATGCCTTCGAATGCGATTCGATTAAAACGTACGTAATTATTGTATATCATTGTCACGCGTGTACGTAGTACGATGGCAATCGATTCACCCAATATCGGTCAAGTCTCGGAAACTCGATTTTTTTTCTTGCTCCTTTGAGTGTTTTTAAGTTATGTGTTTGAAGTACATATTATTTTTAACTCGACAAATACACGAGCCGAATTTATTTTTAAGAGTAATCGAGATTCGACTGTAGGTAGGTACATATAGTATTTATATGTACATACAATTCGCCTAACATCATAAATAGGGCGTGCCATCGAATGCGTTTTTCAAATTGAAGAATTTTGTGCGATAATATTATTATTATATCTTACACTACAATTATTTATTATATCTTACACTACAATTATTTATGATATCATACACTACAGTCGGGTCTTGATAACTTGAGGAGGATAAAAATAAATTCAACTTCCGAATGTTTCGAATTATACAGTTCAAACACAGCTCAAAAAAACGTCAAGCAGCAAGAAAACAATGTGAGTTGTCGAGACTCAGCTCCATGATGTTGCGCACGTTGACCACCAATATATTGTGTAGGGTCTACCGCTGTATGTTTATTCAGACATTTAAGACTTAAGTCAACACATTTTAATAACGGCATTTTTAACATTTTTTAGATACGGCTTTTGACCGTTTCTTTACTGCACATCGTTATCTTGAGCATATTATAATACTGTTCTTAACATTTTAACGCGTTCAAATATAGAACGTCAAACACACCACCGCAATGACTATTGTGTGTAATATATTTTAGTATTTTGAAAAGCGTGCCGGATTACAGGACGTTTTGGACTACCTATAAACACGTATCGTACTGCCGGATTACCGAGTTACCTAGAGATTACCAGTTTACCTCCGACGCACAACCTGTTGACCTATATATACAATAATATTATGTACCGTTGGACGCCAAAGCACGCATATTTCGGGTATATACCGTCCGTCCGCATATGGGTATCATACACATTTCACATAGCTACGAGACGTACCCTCTAGGAAGTCTGAATATCCACCGAACAGAAACTTACACGTCGATGCCACGATTTAGGTATGTATAGTATCTCCTTGCAACCGGTTGACGCATATAGTATGGTACAGTGTGTATACCAGATATGTGGTAATCGGATACCGCGGCGGTTATACAACAATAATTTAGCGACCGTATGTATAACACACGCGAGGTATAATATAATAATACTTCAAGTCCGAAACGACTCCGGGGCGGCGGTAAATAATATATTATATTATTATTATGTAGGTACCGTTACAATAGGAATGTGCCGCAGCAGTGTATACCGGTCGCCGCTGCGGAGGAGGCGACCCTAATACGATTTTAATATGAATTTTTTTTTCGAAGTTTTTAGTACAGTAGTTACAAGCCTAATACCCCGTGTGTATAATATAATTTAGTGTTGTAGACGAAAGCAATTGAAATAACATCCGAGGGAAAGCGCCGTTTTGCATTCGTTATTGTTTTTGGACATTACCATAGTGTATAAACATCTCCGTAACCCACGCCCATCATCCCATGATTATCGCTGATTATTATTTAAAATTCCCTCGACAGAAGTGCCGATTTAGAGCGATTCACAGATAATTTATATGACGTACAAATGGATTACCTACTTATAATAGCATGCGATCAGACAAGAATAGTGATACTCTTCATCTATCTTGTTTTATAGATTGGCGGCGACGACGAATTTAACGGAGACGAAACTGCGAATCCTGAAGATTGACCGATCGGGCTAACGATTCCGGTACGATTAAATCGTCGGTCCTGAGCGTATGATGTGTGCATATTTTTTATTATTAAACTGACCCATAACTTTATTTATCTATTTATTTATAATAACTAACATCAGTCAATAGGGGTAAAAGTACGGTAAGTTTCTTAACGCTATTACTAATGTTTATGCATGTGGCGTCCTGCAGGCACGGGAGTCGAGATGATATACAGTCACGATGTCCAAAACAAAAATACTATAGGTAGACCACGGGGGAAAATAATTATTGATATAGAGTATAGGAATATAAATATTTCGATATTCCGCATACTTCGCGTGATCCGCGTACAATATATTGTGTTGGCCCTGCAGTATTGACAATAGCTTTGGTTTTGAAATAAAGATTAGCGATTAAGCTGCATAATATTCACAAGCGAATAACTGCACACCGGCAATATAAAATTTGTAACATAAGCAATATATACATAAAGGTCTATCTGCAGACTAAAACGCATATTGCATGCACTGAGATAATCGTGTGCAGGTAAACAGATAAATTCAAAACTCGATAATAATACATTATAAGTAGGTTACCTATTTTTATACTGACACTCGCATTTATACGCATACAATGTTATATACCTATATATGCACTGTATAAGCTAAAATAAACAACTAAATGTTTGTAAAATAAATACTACCTACATAATATGTTTTCCGCAATAAATGTGTATTTTTAAATGTATTTGTGAACAGGTGGTCAGTTCTGTATTTACAATGTTTGTCCTTTTTGGATAAAATGTCCGTCGCTGACTGCACCGGCGCCAAAAGACGTACACAATATACGTAGTTCAATTATATTACTTCGTACACAAAGACCATCCCGTCCGATTAAACAGTTTCGAGGAAGAACTCGCGTATAATTCACTCGGTTATTAGCGCGCGCCCACAACCAAAATTTCATATTATTGCGCCTCGGCAAGACGATCCCATTCGGATGTGCACCACATAATAATGCCCATCCATATAGATATATATATATATGCTAACACGCGTAACGAGACTCTATGTATATGTAAAAAGTGTATAAAGGCAGTTGTCGAAAATATAATACACGATAAGTCGGCTAACGACAAGCGTAATTATCGTTATCAAAATTGATATCTTATTTTTTAATGATTTTTTAGACAATTTCGCCGACGCCAAGCCCACGCGCGCGACCGTTGTGTACTTATATGGGTACTCCAGCAGCAGCTGGTTTATATACCATAAACGTGTTATATTATTACACAATATATATGTATGCATGCCAAAGAAATTTGGTCGGAATACGAACGTTTCCGAAACCGTATTTGTCCAGGTGGGTATACTTTAATTTACAGACCTGGGAAACGCGCGTAATAAAAAATGTTTACGAGGCGCTGATTATTTTAACGGTGAATGTGTATTATTCACTCATTATTGCGAAAAGAGTATTAACTTTTTTGTAGGACGAAATGGTTTGTCGTTGAATCCATTAAACAACTTTTGATATTCAAACGACAAACAGCGTATACACTTTGATTTCGTGATATTAAGGAGTACTCTTATAGGTATAATACTGCAGCGAATATACATATACAATATTGGAGCTATTTTTTTTTAGTTTCAAATTTAGATAAAATAGGAATAAAATGGTAAAGGATTCTCATCCCACTAATTGTGTGGTAGGTACTACGACCACCGGTACTACCAGACCTTCTATACCATGATTCTAAACGCAACGTTACATTATTATCAACAATAAACCACCTACTGCAGTTTGTCTAAATGTTATGCATACATTTCCGGAAAGTATTCTGCTGCAGATAAAAATATGGGTCACAAACAAGACATCTGAAATATGTTTAGTGGTTAAACAAAACAAGCAAAGTACTGGTTTAAATGATAATACCAAAAATGCGTCACAAAACCGATACTCGTCTGCGAAACGTATAACGCCATATATAGTGCTCACTGTTTAAACAACAACCCCGAAATTATACAACTGCATAGCTGCCCCAGGTACCACGATCGTGACCACTAGAACCGGAGTTCGGCGATGGTCGAGCTTATGGTAATAACTTAATGCGATTTTTCGCATCGCCGAATTTGCACAACTTCCCATTTTTCATCTCGATGAAGGACGAACAAATTGTTGGGGCGCACTGTAGGAATCAAATCGGATTCTAACGAAAGCACTTTGTCCGGTGGTTTTCTCATTCATTTAAACTATTAAAAGTACGTCGTTGGACAGATAAATGTTTGTGTTGTATTATTCGCGTTTCGATCGGCAAACGCAAGCACAACAATATAATAATATACTATAGCCCTTTATTGTACCATACAAGTAACTCTGTCGATGTGATTTTTCTATGGTTCTTATTTCATCCGATGATATATTTAAGATATTATAAAAGTATAAAACTATACATAGGTGTACCTGCAATGGCGTAATTTCAAAATTTGGTTTCGGGAGAGAGATTTTCAACAAATGTTCAATTCAAATTTTCATATCAGTCGCATTATCATGCGAGAGTCACCGCATACATGGATATGGTTTTAATACCACCATGTTGTTTATATACTCGTACAAGATACAGGTTCATATTATACAATAATTACAATATTAAATGTAAGCATGTTTTGGATTTTAGTAAAATATTATTGAAAGAAAAACATATTGTTCGCGCTCTCTTATAGAGAAGGGCCCGGGTCTCTCTGATCCCTCTTGCAGATTACGCCATCACATGAATGATATTAGGTTTTTACGGTGAATAAACGGTATCGGCAAAATAATATATTCACGTACCTATACCAGAAGTTAACTTATTTCAAAATTATCCATGTACTTAAACCGTGGTAAAACAATATTAATAATATACACTACCGACCGCAGAATTGCGATTTGAAGCGACTCACAATATACCTAAAAATCATTATTTGATTGCATATCATCATCTTCGTATACCATCGAGCATCATGTGAACTTGCAATATATTACTGTCTTGCGGTCGCAGGAAACTATATAATAATATTATTACAACTATAATAATCACAATATATGACGATGATTATGTTAATAATAATAATAATATGTAATATACATATATACGTCTAACACCCAAACCCAGATGATATGAATACCGCCGAAACGGTGTATTTCGGATGATGAAAAAACGAAATCGTGTTGAAAAAGACGGGTATTGTAGTTGCCAAATATCTTCATCCAAGGTAACCATAAATTTATTAGAATAATATAAAAACAATTTTAACAAATGTTCGCATTATTGTCTTCACAATTAATTGAAAAAGCAATAGGAATTTTAAATTGTTTTCTCCCCAAAGTACTAACTGTTAGCTAGTACCCACAAGGCTAAAAGAAGCCTTCCTCAAAATTGATAATAATCAGAACATTTTTCCACTAAAAAGTGTCTAAAGACACAACAATGAACAAATTGAAAAATAAAACAAAATATACAGGTGTAAAGAAAATTGATAGCCTTTGATCCACTCATAGAATTTAAAAGTAGATGACTACCATTATAGTATATCAAGTGAAAACCATTGAAAACCGTTTTATTTTGTAATACTATAGGTATTTTAAACACACAATATTTCGTTCCTACAATGTTCAGTGCGTCTACGAGCAACATGCGCACAAATATACAAACTATAACAACATACTTTATACCTAGGTATACGACGGGCGGTAACAACCGCACCGCGGGCAATCTATCGGGAAAGCGTTAACGTCGGTTATTTAATTATTACATAATATATATATATGTATATATACCTTTAATACCTATTCATACGAGTCGTACACAACGTCGTCTGCGAGAATCCACGAAACGGAAAACTTGCAGCGACCTCGAGACAATTATTATTATTATGTTATATATATATCATTATTAGGACACACGACGTAACCGCGGCGCGTGCTCGGCTACATAGTAGTACTTACATGTATTCCACTGTCCTGCACAGTCTCGAGTATTATTCTTCGCGCAGACGAAACGTCTCCTGCGCGTCGACCGCAGACGGACACGACGATACAGTAGTAACAATAATTATAATTATTATCTTATTATTATCATTATCGTCGTCGTCGTCGACATTGTCGGCCGTGGCGAGAAAGGATTAATCGGACGGGCTAACGCGCGCGCGATGGCTATTGTGAAAAACCAGTGCAGTGTACACGCGCGCGAGTTCGGTGTAGGTATATATAATACACGAACCTACATAAACCATTATATTGTACGTACATACAAATGATCGCATTCGACACTAGAAACGGTTTCTCTGTCGGGGCCGACCGCGTGCGATCGGGATAATCTCATCTGCAGCGCGGTGTGCCCTTAATGCGTTCTCCGGGTAATTGTCTGGACAACTGTGCTCGGACACACACAATGCCACCGTGCAACAACTGTGCCAATCGCTCGCCGAATACGACCGCCAGGAGTCTCGTGTCCACGTGTGCCTATATATATATATTTAATATTTATATAATAATAATAATGACGATGTAAAGATATATGAATTGAACGCGCATGCGCGTTTCGCCGCCACCGATTCCGACGGGTTTGTGTGCCGAAAAAATTGTCAGAATTCGCGAATCACAAATACCTACGTATTATTGTATTATAATAATATGTGTCGCGGACGCCACTTTTGACACGATTCGTTCGGATGCCGCGGTCTAGAAGTGAAGGTTTAGAAATCCCGCGTCTCACCCGCAGCATGCGAGAAAACGTAAAAGTATACTGCTGCTGCATAATAAGGGAGAATGGCGTGCATTATATTATATTCTGATGTATAGTGACAGAACACGCCTTTACCGATCAAAAACCAAATAACATAATATGGACAGCAAAATAAAAAATAATATTTTAATGGACAACTGGTACACTTTAAAACCGGAATCGGTATGTGAACGAAACTCACGCATTAAAAAAAAAAAAAAAACTGATTTCGGTGTACACCCGCTGCAGTCGAGTAAAAGACAAATGTTTCCTCGAATCTGGGCAGACAATCAGCTGCAGCAGTTCGGGCGCTGTGCGTCTATCATGCACATGCGATGGTCGTCAGATAAAAACGCAAACAACCGCCTGCGATGTAGCTCGGCGGCAGTTCGACTGCGCGACACCACGACCACTATTTCTATACCGCGACTGTTGTCGGAGTGTTGTAAACGCGTTTACCCTCGCAGGACCCACGCAAACGCTGCACACGCGATATGAACGCCGCGCATTTCAAAAAAGCGGTATTTTTGTCGAGTCTCCGGGACAACTGCCGGAACGCAATATAATATACGATACGCGCGTATACCTGCGAGTAGATGTCTTATAATAATATGTAATAATAACTCATCGAGGACGGCGGACATAATTTCCCGACAGTTGTTGCGCCGTCGTTATCGCAAAGCGTTTATCATCACATAAAACCGTCGTGCGACGTCTCGTCGTCACACGTGTACCTGCCTACCTATACCTATACCTACCTACCTACGTACACGACGCGATGTGACGTATATGAGAATGGGGCGAAATCAATCACGTCCGGACACGCGGGGACCTATACATCGTCGCATCCTGCTCGGCGCGGGTCTTCGGTGGCCGAGGAATGCGATTACAATAATATTATGTACATTCATAATATATATATATACATACACGTGTATATATACTCGCATGTACATACACGAACATATACGAGTATATACGTGTAAATAAGTATACAGCTATGTACACATACACACCGGTGTGCATAATATAAAGAATTCTGTCGCCGGATTAACATCGATATAATACCGGCGACCGCTGCACATTCGCCGTCCATCCACGATTTGACGTGTCCGCACCGCAGCTGGTATATTACGCACGGGACGCTGCGCTTAATCCCATCACGACGTTTCTACCGTATACGAGTTTTATAAAGCGACGACGACGAAGATTATTTTTTTTTACTCAAATAGTACTCTATATATATATATATAACTCACAGAGCTCAGACATGCGCGGACGCGGCGTACTACGCGTCATCGGGAGTCGACATATAGGTTTATGGACGCAAGTGGAGCTGGTACCTATACAGGTGGGTATAGCAGCAGCATTCGTCGTATAATATGCATGCACTTTAATACTGATAAAATTAATACAATGCCTAAATATTAGATGACGCCAGTACAGCCGCGTATGCAGCGGCGACCGAGACGTCCTAAGCCGTACACACACGAGGACGATGGCCACGAAAACCGGTATTGATATAATAATAATTATTATGTGGATCGCAGGAAAATGGACCACGACCTTCGCGCCGCCCGCGGGCACCGTCGCGGGACAAAATATTGGACAGAGGGCGCCGCCCAGCTGCTTACCGCAAGTAAATCGCGATATGTGTATTACATATTACAAATTTTAATGATGATGATGATGATGTTATACGGTCCTGTATAGGACGATAATTACCTAGAGAGAGAGTCCGCGACCGGGGAGGGGAATAGAGTTACAGCGGAATATCATAATATTTTATTCTAGGTACTCTTCGCAACCTCGCCCCTGCGTTGCGTTTTTCTCGTTCAAGGTCGCGGTCGAGCACACGGTCGATCACGGAGCTGCACTCTGTAGTTGAACATCTCTGCAGCTCGTGTGTGTGTGCGAGTGTAACGTGTGGGCTATAATTAGACGGAATCACGTCATTAGGACGTAATTGCGCGATTCGCGGGCTACCGACGACGGTCGTGGTTTTGAGGCGTTTCTGCGGTCGGGCGCCGCCGCCGGACACGATAATATATAATATTGTATTAAATTATTATATTATGCGGAAAAAACTTCCTCCTAATAATATAATAATATGTAAGCATACGACGAGGCCGACGTCGTTGTTCTGCCGCCGCCGATGATGGATGAGATCGGCAGCGTCGGTCAACGACGGGAGTGATGAAACGACGACGGCTCCGGGGGGTCAAAGAGTGCACCGCGGACTCCACCGCCGTAGTCGATCCTGTTAAAGAAAACAAACACAGCTCCGGTCTGCCATAAAGTACTACTACACGCTTATACATAATAATTATACGACGTATAGATAATAATAATATGTATTTCATGTATCGAAATAACTCTGCAGAGGCGGACATCAATGCAGTGAACTCTGTTACAGAACAAAAATAACTTTCGGCGGCGATGTATTATTATTATTATTATTATTATTATTATTATTATTTACACCATATTTGGTACTGGACTACTACATAATATATTATATTTGGTTACACAGATGAGCGAGATTCACTGCATACCACTCGTCAACCCGCAGAGGGTGGTGGGTGTGTGCGCGTATTATCAATCAACTAGACGACCGCAACCGCCTGTTGCAGTTTTCGTTTTGGATTCCGTAATCATACGCGCCGAGGAAATTCGAATTACGCGATTACAAAACGAAAATTCCGATTCCAGATTTGGATCTCCGGCCGTGAACATGATGGAGACCAAATATATGATGTAAGCGCTCTTCTCGGCGAGTGCATGCAGTGATGAATCATCCATAATATCACAAAGTCTCGTGGACAACAAAAGAAATTCGTATTACATAAAGATAAACTCGTTAAATAGAACAATTCAATAAATTTGATTCCAATTAGGTTTGATTCTCAACAATTATTCCTCAAACACAAAATGTCGTTGAATGGAAGTTCGTTATAATGTATAAGTCGCGATGTATAATTATCATTATAAACATCCATGGCGAGTATCGATCGTAGCTATAAACGACATTCTGCAGGACGACTGTATATAAGGTATAACACCGCATCCCTATCGTCCATTAGGACGAAAAGAATATTAAATTATATTATTTAGAGCCGACTTCGTAGCAGTTCTGCCGGCAGATAACGCTAAATTATACGAGAAACTCCGACGAAGACAACAACAGACAACCTCTGCAGCTACTTCTCTAATAGCCGAACGATGCCAAGACTCTCGCAGCTCCCGATGGTTTCAAGATATCGCATATTATTATTGTTATCATCTTAGTGTACGAGTAACGTATTTTTTGTCATTATTAAAAAGACTCATGGCAACTCATCGGGATACGATAAACTTATGAATTTACGTATTATAATAGTTAAACAAAACAGTTTGTATACATATTTTGTGAGTTTCAGTTTCATTTGACGAGTTTGTGACTTCGTGTTGAACTTGCTACCAGGTTGTATATTGTGTAGGGATGAAAATCAGAGATCGGAAACTTATCCGACAAAATTTCAGAATTTTGTGGATCGGTCGTTTACCTTTGGTCCGACTTTTTCAAAGGTTCTCATAAGTATATGCGGGTCTGCATTGACGTCAACGCATATGGATATCAATGCGAATTTATCAGGCAGTGAAGTTTAGCTCGATCGTCCTATGTATATTTAAATCGAGTGAAAACGAGATAATAGGATTTCTTTGTTATCTGAAAATATGCTTTCAGCGGTTTTTAGTGCATTGTACTACTGACTTGGACAAATGTTGTCCAGCGTAACATACAATATACCGCCTATTTCCCCTCCAGGGGAGATTTTATATGAAAAGCGCAGTGCATGATGTCCGCGGCAGATATCCGTTTTTCGAAGCAAGCTATATTTTATATTTACGATCCCAGACACACACGCCGCCGCCGCCGCCGTCACATACGGCACACACTCGTCCGTCGTGTACCTACTTACATTTTATTTATTATTATTATTATTATTATTATTCTTATTATTTTTGCCCCCGTCAGAATAATATGTTCAGTCACCGCTCGTTATATTCTGACGTCGTCGTCGTCGGATATATAATATGAGCGTATATATATATATATATATATATATACGGTCAACTCTTTATCCTCGAAATCTGCGCCAAGGTATATACAATATATTCAAACTCTCCGCGCAATTGTAGGCATTACTATATAGGCACTATATACATTATATTATTTACTCGCAGCAGTCGTTTACACGGCGGCTGCATGAGAAGCATAGACACACACACGCTGCAGCAGTCAACACACTCGAGTACACATAACTTACCTACATACGTATAATAATATATAAATACCGCACCGAGCAAATGGGACAATGAGTAGTAGTTTTTTTGACGTCAGATTTTTTTTTTTTGTTTTTTATTCAACGCAAAAATCCAGTCGGACTGCCGAGGAAACGAACAAAAAATTAGTGCCGAACCACGTATTATCATATATTATAATATATTGTTATAAGTGCTCCACCACTGCACTACACGCGTCACACTATCAATTTTACTGCTGTAGCACAATGATTGGAGACCATTTATTTTATCATTGCAGGATCGAAGAGGCGCAAATATGAATACGTAATGGCGAAAATAATTAATATAATATAAATTATAATATATAGATATAGCGGATATTCGCGACCCTTTTCCGCAAAAATTCCAGTTCCCAGAATAAATTATATGCATAGTTGTTGTTTTCGCTAAAAATAAAAAACTATATGTAATAGTTCAAAAAAATATAATAAAGTGAACGTGTACATAACAATAAAAAAAAAAACTATTCTATTAATTTTATAATTGCACATCATAATTAACAGAAATAATTAAATTAAAAAAATAAATAATATTGCGAATAAAAAAAAATAAAATCAGAGTAGGTACCTATGCTACCTAAATAATAAAGTAAAGTATTAGTTAGCAAGTTAACTGTACACAAATAATAATCATTATTTTAGTATAAATGTAGTTGCGTTTCATAAAAAGTCATAAGTACAACAAAAATTATTGATTTTTTTTTTCGTCAAATTAACTGGTCTTCGCAATTAACAAATTTCAAAGCATTGCCGGTTTCCAGATGATATTTTGTCGGAAACTGGTATCATCCTGGGCTCTAGGAAAACATGAACTATATAAGCTATATAAAGTAAAAAAAACATAACAGAAACGACTCTTCCAACACAATATATAAGTGCACATATTATTAATATAATAACATGTAATATGACATGTCGAAAATCTATTTTATCGTTTTCGGTCAAAATATATACACGAAATACGAAGGTACCGCCTAGGTATGTGTGTAATTAACGAAACGCGATTAGGCGTTTACGCGTGCGCGCACATATCTTCAACTGCAGTAATAACGATAGCCGCGTGGTAAAGTAATAATCATACATTATATTATTATAAGTTTCGTTTTGATATATTTTTTTTTCACTGCACACAGCGCTGCGAAGCTGGAAAACAATTTCAACCGTCGGAATGATTTGTTTTTTGCTTTACTAACATATTATAATATTATACACTATTCGTAGTTGCACGTTAATTATGTAATAAAGTATAATAGTGTATATTGTACACGCGTGTGGCAATAACGCTGGTATTCGGTCAGACCATAGGCACAGAACCGTGAAAACAACATTTATTTTTGAAAAAAAAATTACATATTATTTTTCGTTATTCGTAGTATGTAAGTTCTTATACTTTTTTTTGACAGCCTACATTTTTAATTTCATATCCCGAAGCCGAAAATTATTTCTGAAAATTTATATTTAAAATAAAACTTCGAACGATTAATTATAGTTCCTATTTAAGTTGTTACATAAGCAGAGGTGCCCCGCAAAACGTTGGTTCACCACTAAAACTTAAAACACTCAAGAAAAAGTCTTGGACAGTCTTCAACAATGAGTATATGCGTCTGACGGCAGATTTTAGGAATATGTAATTCAAAATGTATATGCTACGAGTCAACAAATTATGACTGATAAAATAAATTCGTAGAAAAAGTGTCGAAAAAAAAAAAAAATATATTATTTGCAAAGGCGAGTGCAGGCTTCTTCGGGTAACGAGAGACTGTTATTATACTTATCATACTGTCAACTAAAGAATCACCCGGCATATTACATGTACCTATATTCCTATATTATAACAACGCCGACGACGACTGTGCATAAATAATGATACTATAATATGGAACCAGGCGCCGATAGGCTACCGGACTGAAATGACTGCTGTCGAGGCGATTGTCGTTATAATATATATATATACACACAAGGTGTCGCTTATTGTTTTTTTTTTTTTTTTATGTTTTGTCGAATGAAAATCGAAATCCATGTACCCACACTAATGAGCGCGTACTCGAATGTATATCACGGCCTGGCCTCGGGCGTGGAATATAATATACATATACACCGACAAACCGACGTCTGTATAGTTATACACATATATATATATAATATCACTCGGCGGCGACGTCATATATATATATATACAAATATCTATATATACATATACATAGGTGTATATTATAATAAAATATAATATAGTGCACGCCGTATGGGGGGTGACCCGAAGAAAATACATTTTTGTTTGCACACAACCAGTGCACAACGAAAGGATTGTGTACGCGGCGAATATAATATATATATATATACATAATTGAAAAGTCGTATGCTAATAAGTGTGACGAACAATAACACATATCTATATACACATACATGTACATCACGGGCGCAGTGTTGTATCATTATTGTTGTTGCTGCTGTGTTAGATTTCGTTTTTCTTGCACATGTAGATATGGTATAAGAGAAAACCGGAACGTTTTCATCGCATTATTCTCGAATACGACCGTAGTGTTTGAATGGTCTTGAAACTGCGGCCCTCGTACAATACTGTACGTGTATACACAAATATCATAAACGAACGCACGTAAACAAGACATTGAACTAATTCAATTCCGATACATGCGTATATTACGTATACGGATAGTAGTTCGAGTGTCCACGTGTGGAGTGTACCATTTTCAATGCAAATATGGTATCGAAATCGTATTGGACAACGACACGTCGAACTCAGGTTAGGTGTTACCTAAAAGTGAGGGAAGATAGGTTATTATTAGCACTGCAATGGCAACAATTACAACAATTATACTGTACGTATATAATGCGTTAAATTGATGGCAAAATATATGCGCAGAATACCAACGAAGAAAAATAAAGAGTAGGAATGATAACGATAATGTTGCCAGATTCCGTGAAATGTTGATATTAATTTAACGTTCACTAAAAAAAAAAAAACGTTTAACGGACCAACAGGCGTGGGTCACTAAATCGTATTTGAAGGACCATTGGACATGGATTCTTCAAATGCGTTTATTGATGGTCCATACATGCAACACGGTCTAAGAATAAAATATTACGGTAGAAATAGATAGAGCCGATATTATGTACCTACATACAATAATAATATGTCTTATACACATATTATATACATCATATAGACTAGAGGCCATTGCATGTACATAATATAATATAAATCTCACGAACAAGTATGTACACGGTATATAATGATATATTAAGAGACGGCCAGGGTTCCTTCGGTGCAGATCGGTTTTAATTTCCACACCCTTCGGCCGAAACGAACGACCATATATACGGCCTGCGCGCCGACGATCGCATATCGGATAGCGCACACGAATCCGAGAGATTGTGTCGACCGATTGCACTATAGGAGGTGCGCGTATCATCATATTTATTAAAAATAATAATAACAATGACCCACGAGCATGTACGACAGCGGTCCTATGCGCATTCGATTATCGCGTGGAAATTTAATAACACTTAGAAGCAATAAAAAGCAAATAAAATAATGGGCGGCGGTTATCGTATTGCAGCAGTAGTATACGTATATACCTAGGTATAAAAGCAGGCGGCGCGGTATAACGGTACCGGGCACAATGGCAGGCCGTCGGCACAGGACGATCGTGCTGCGGAGCGTCTTATATAGGTAGGTACTTTATTTTTGTCTTAGACCGTGCGAAAACAAAACGATTTCCACAAACTCGTCCGAGATGATAACAATTTAAAGACGATAAGCACACCACGGCCACGACGACAATAATAATACGAAAACGCGAAGACGGGAGATTGTATTATTGTAGCAGTAACTATATCTATGGTGCTGGACGCGAACGAAAAAAATATTATTAGGTACTATTATTGTATTATTCAGTGGAAAGTGCACTGCAACCTGTGCGATGCGCTATATGTGCATATAGGTACTCGTGCCTATTATGTGTTATATTATTACGATTTACGGCCATCGATTTTTTTTCACTTTCGACCGACAAACCGCATTAATGCGAATAACCCGCCAATATAAGTACATATGTACGTTCGTGTTCAGTGTGCGACTGTCCGCGGGTGGCGTCGTCCAAACACGAAAATTAAACAACGTTATTATCAGCTATTATTATGCAGTGCAATTTATGAAGGTACACGCAAGCCGCGACGGCAAAGTATGTATATAATGCGCGGCGGACGTCCGGTTTGGAAAAAAAAAAAATTGAGAAAAAGAGAAACGAAAAGGAAAAGCGACGACGACAATTTATTATTTTAGTATAATCCTTGTATATCGTATCACATTTTTTATCGTCATCGGTATAAAGACATATAAACCTAATAATAATATAATTTTTTCTTGACCGACGACGACGCGCGCGACGGTGACACGAAACAAATTGCTGTAAGCTAATAGTAATGGCCGCGAGCCGAACGATCGATCATCGATCGCATCGATCGCCCGTAGGACGTATGAAGACCAACTCGAGATGAAAAAAAAATACGATGCGCGTGCGCACGGAGAGGAGTTGTTCACGTATTTGTTCGTTCGCGTTTTATTGCCATTTTTATTATTATATTTTTTTTCTTACAATATATGTACATTTACACGCCGGCAGTATCGCGATGTACCTATCGTTTTTATTTTTTTGCCGGTATTCTTATAGCTGCAGATGGCCGAACAGCATTCCGGTGGCGCGAGCGCGATCGATGAGGTATTTACCGCCACCAGTCGTTTGATGCGACGAGACGACGACTCATAGCTGATTGAGTCTCCGAGAATTGAAACGCTCGGTATATATAGCTGCACGTAACAAGCCGGTATATAATTACACGCCGTCGTAATGTCCATTCAAAAAATTCAAGTCAAATAACAAAATTTAAAAATTACACTTTATGATGATGCGTATTCGTGAGATGAAATTGGTAAGATAACTTTGTACAATCTACAATTATTTTTGTAGAGAAAAATCAAAAAAGTCATGTCGACACAGGGCTACAGTTTCATGAGTATTTTCGGGAGACGATCCTTCCTTCACCTAGCTGTCGTATAGGTCTCGGAGCGTTTATTGTATAATATATATATATTAACATATTATATGCTAATGTACAGCGGCATACCGCGGGACATATACGCGACGTGAACTCAGGTATAGTGTGGCGCAGTGGCCGACAGCAATTCGCGAGATACCAAAATAAAAATATTATTAAAAAGGCGTTAAAGTCTCCGTTGATTGATGTCGAGAAAAAAGTTACGTCTCATTCTGTCGGTCAATTATATAACGGCGCGGCGCCTGCAACACGTATATACCATAACACTGCGGAGTTCTTGGTATTTTTCGTTTTTAATTACGATTTTTTTTTCATAAAGACACCGAATGCCGTTCGCTGATAAGATCTCGGACACGTACCCCACCGCGGCGCTCCAGTCAATATTACTCCCGCGGAAAACGTAATAATCAACGAAATGGTTTTAATTGTTTTCTCGCCTCCCGTTGTGTGCGCGACAGTCCAGCTACAATATCCGAGGTCCGGTCGGGTTTTTTTCATTCGATTTCGTTTTTTTTTTTCATCCAACGACAACGGTATAAATACCGATACTATATTACAATGTGCAGAACGTCCAGCGGCGGCAGTGGCAGTACGCGACCAGAAACGGAAAGAAAAAAAATGCAGCTCTGCGGTGATCGATATTGAGCACATCATGTATATTACAATATTCAGGTCCCGTCTAAAAATATAATTTCAATAATGCAAGTCGATAGTCTTTACGAGATGTTTCAACCAAGCCGTTGACTTGTCTACGACGCGTTCGTCCGCAATTCCACAGCAGCACAATTCGGTGCAGCACACCGCGGTTCGGACAAATAAAATCGTTTATATAAACGTCGACACGTCCCACGATTTCATAGCGTATAGATAATAATATATAGGTATATACAGTGAAAAAACATCCGTCTCGCGCCGCGGGCGTCTCAGACTCGGGGGACTACAACAGGCATAGGTAAATACCCGGTAGTCGCGGTCATCGCGTCGTGGCGGTGGTCCATTAGCCGAGAACTCTCGCGCGAGCGACCGTCGTTAAGGTCGTTGACGAGGCCGCCGCCGCGCGCGTGTTTCGGAAACGTAATTAGGTATACCGCACTGGCCCGTCAAACGAGACGACTGCGAAGACGCAACGATTTCGGCCTCGTGGACGGTCGAAATCGACGAGAAGTCGACGAGCACACACGCCGGCCCGCAACCGTCGTGAAAAGGTCACGGGCGCGTGTACGACAATTAATACTATACGCCCATATAGCTCGTAATGGTGGTAAATTGTTTTATAGTCGAAGCGCGATTTACAGTCCCGCGAGACTTCTTTGGGACGATCACCGTCAAAATTAGCAGACGAACCGCATATTTTGTGTACCCCGTGTATAGGGTTCCGATTTGTAATGTTTGCAGCGACCTGCAGGTGTTTCGAACCGAAAGTTTCGATCGACCCACCACCGATTCCAATAACGGTATCTAGCATTAAAATAATAACAAATTATAATTTATAGGCCGTTGCAGGAAAAAAAAATTGTTTTTCAATTAAACGAGATAAACATTAATTGATATAGACCGTTCTCTTTCAAACGACACGCGTAGGTACCTCTACTGTACGCAAGTACATACACTATATTATACGCTGTATAAGACTACATCATTACAATATTTAGTGCTCTTTTAATTAAGCCCCCAAAATAGTTAAAAATCGATATTTTTTTTTTTCAAACCGAACAATAGAATAGTCGGTTGCTTATTCCGTTATATATACGCTTCGATGTCCAGTAACCTACTATATAGTACAGTACATTATTCAAAGGATTCTACAATATACCTATAACTACTTAATAAAATTAAAATCCGTTAATATATAATAATAATATATTAAACTGAATTCGCTTATTTTGTTTTTTTTTTCGTTTTTATCGACAAGACAATAAAATACACTCCGTATTATAAACTGTGTTTTTCCGGTTTCAACAATACATAATTTTGTTTATACTCATGACTCGCTACATAATAATATAATAGTTGCCACGATCGATTATATTAATATAGGGTAGTTGAGACAATGATGAATATTGCAAAAAATAAATTAAAAACGATTATATTATAATTAATTAATTAATTATGCTACCACTGCGTTGAATCGATGGCGACAATGACGACAATAACCAATCTATATCGTCTTGTAGAATCTACAAAAGCATTGATTTTATCAGAAAGACATAAAATAATAAGTATTTTTCCCTTGTATAGGCTTAAATTTAGACAATTTAGTTTTCCAAATATATCTGTAAGATAACCCAGAATTGCAAGCCATAATATCTCGTCTAAAAAATATTGCGAAAGTTTATTATTACGTTTCAGCAGAAAAATTCGTGCTTCATCTCTGAGTTCAAAAAGGCGTGATAATATTTCATCACGAGACAACCACCTTATTTCGGTATAAAGAAGCAATTTTTCATGATCAGAACCCATTTCATTGCAAACTATAGTAAACAATCTGGAATTTAATGACATTGATTTAAAAAATTTATTACAATTATAGCATTAAACTGGAGTACTTTATTAACATCGGGTTGAAGTTTTTCGGAAGCTAAAGCTTCTCTATGAATCATACAATGGTTAAACATTATATTCGAAGACACTTCTAGAACTTGAGCTTTAAAACCTTTTTTTGAGCCAGTAAGGGCAGCTAAGCCGTCAGTGCATATTGACACACACATTGACCAGGGAATTTTATTAATTTCCAAAAAATTGTTTATAAGAACAAAATTATAATTTCCAGTTGTACGTACTGGTTGACAAAATATTAAGCCTCCTTCAATTTTATCTTTATAAATATATCTAACATACGCAAGAAGCTGAGCAAGATTAGTTATATCCGTGGATTCATCTAATTGCATTTGCAAAATAATTTCCTCGTAATATACAGGTTGCGCACCACTGTTGGAGATGACGCGCTGCAACAAATATGCAGGTGACAAAATGACGATGATAATAATCACAATATCAGTGACGGTGAATTCCCTACGGCGATGGAGCGAAAAACTATTAAAAAATGTTCAATTATATTGTTCTTCGATATTCGCGAGCGACCATCGAAATGCACGCTATATACACAATAATAATAATGTAAACGTGTAATACTATGTGTATTATATTATTATATTATACGCGATATGTAGTTTCACGTCAATTATAATTATTATACGCGTAGGTACGTACTATATTATATTATACACTATAATATACTGTCGTATTCGTCGTATCCTCGTGATATAATATATATATATATATACGTGTACCTATACTTCTGTGTTGGGAAAAAAGTAATTTGCTACTCGTACCCGTCGTGGACGTATATATATATATAATAATAATAATAATATTGTTGTTGTTGTTGTTGTACACTGCTCTTCGTACGTAGTTTTTCTCGCTTTTTCACTGTAATTCTCTCATCCGTCGCGAGTTTGACACAATTTTGTCTTTCCGTTTTTCTCGAGTTTCTTAATTATTATGTATCGTGTAATTTATATTGCTATATATACGGTGTACCTACATATAATATACACATACACATACACGCACACGCACACACGCACACACGCACATACACACTCACGCACATGTGGCTGTGTGCGTACAGACTTCGACGACGTATACCCGCGTATTATATACTATTGTTCGGCTCGACATTCCTATACATATCTCTGCACCGATGCAACGTTTCCTTTCTCATCCCGTAGATATATATTATTATACGTATGTGTGCGAATACTGTCACGAACCATAATATACAAAACGAATGTAATAATAATAATAATAATAATATACAACTATAGTATACCGCGGATACCCCCGACAACATCATATAATAGTATATTATACGGACGCGGACGCAGTGACTTGAAAATAAAACGAAATACATATTTTTGTGTTTCATTATACGGCTATACGAGACGGACTGTTACAGTGGCGATATTATACGCGATGTACGGTTCGACGAAAAACATAGGGTAATAACATGAAACACATTTCAGAAGTAATGTATAGGAATATGTGCTAGCTGCCGTCAAAAAAAAAATCACAATAATATACTTTCAATACACTTCGTTGCGCATGTGCACGCCAAAAGGGTAAACGTTTTGAAAATTGGCCCAGAACGTGCGAGGTATTGTACAATTCTCGCCATGTTCTTCGAAAATTCAATCCAATGTCGTTTGGCTGAAATATTTCGCAGACCAACAATGTTCAAGTGAAAAAAACTATCGTGCACTGCAGCGTCGCGTGAAAAATCAAGCATCGATACCTCGAATAGAATTAAAATAAATTCGACTTATGTATTTTTCGAGTGCAGGTACACCTCACAAGCACAACTTGAAAACACTTTAAGGGGCGGTAAAACATTCGAGATATCGAGAATCGACTGAATGGTTACATATTATAATATCTCGTGTATACATTATATGCGCAGCGTTGATATAATAATAATATCATCATCTCAGACCTTTGTTGAACGCGGACGCCTACGAAAAATCCACTCTATTATTGTACGGTTTTCTGGCGGCACTCCAACGCGGCCGCGGTTTTTCAGCCGACGACATTGTGTCATTTATTATAACTATTATAACCACGATACGTGCAGCGCAACAGCTAGTAAATCCGTTTCTCGTTGCGTGTATAAGCACCGAAGTTATGTATGTACTAAAAACGTGATATGATGCAAATGCGCAGGCCAAAAATAGCAAACTATGCGCAACAATAAAAAGTAACAATTAATAAACATTTATATTTTTTTTCTATACATTTATATAATCTGCTTTGCGTTGTATTGTACTACTCCAATTTTATGATTAAAAATTAGACTTATAACACTCTGTATGACAAACATATTATTGTACCAACGATAGTAAAAGATTTGAATACATTTTGTAGACATTTTTGATGAGTCAAATACAAATGTGGTTTATCGGCGACGTCGCAGCGGCATTTTCATAATAAATTATTAATAGGCATTCAAGCATTCATTAATGAATATAAACTAAATAACTAGATTTAATGACACTTATGCACTGAGGACAAGACGAGCCTGAAAAAAATTTGGTGTTTTTAATCGCACAGTTCGATTGCCGACGTGATTATTATGTATAACTTTAGCCACTACAATAGTCAATAGGTACTTATATGAGCACGAAAATTCACACAATTCAAGTCCACATGCTTTTAATATATAGACACTTTATAGTTTCAGTGAAACTATAAATAATAATTTAAGTCTCAGAAAATTGACAGCAGTACATAGCGTATTAAAATACTTAAAATTATATCTTGTTGGCTCGTTTGTTTATTTTCAAAACAAGGCTAATGAAAATAAAAATAAAAAATGTAAAAACGAAACTCTCTGTTGTTGCGCGTCATTTACGTAAATGTCAGACGCGAAATTGTCAATCATGAACACTCGCACATAGAAACACGCGACCTTTGTGTCAAATATATATATATATGTATACATAGTAATATCATCTTCTATATTATAGTAAATTAAATATGAGCATTTCACCGCGTTCACAATGGACGCGATATTTTTTTTTCCGCGCACAACCACTGAATGCGTCTAGAGAAATACGAATAGCTATATAATATTATATACAGTGAAATGGGACGGACACATATAAATGTAAGTGTACCTATGTGTAAGTATATATTGTATATATATATATATATATACACAATATACATATAGATATGTGACGCGCGTGTTACTTTTTACGATTGTTCCACATCGTTCGCGTACCGTTTTCAACAAAAGAAAACAAAATTCTACGTTAAATGTCTTCAAATTTTATACCTTTCGACAGACGAAAATATTATAGGTAGATACGTCAATCACTTACACGGTGCCTGGTGTACATGCACATGCATACAGCAGGTATTATATAGGTACGCACTGCGGTTTTCTGTGTATTATTTTCGTTTCGTTGTCGTCAAAACTATATAGTAACTCATTGTGATTGTGAGTCGGACGTCGTCGGTTTCATAAACAATTTAACCGCAATGACCGATCCCGCAATCGACAACAACAATACTGTATTATAATGTATCTGAATAATAGTATAAGCTTCTAGGAAATTTTCTAGGAGACGTTTTTTCTTTTTTTTCTGTCGCGGACATTTCAGGATATCCGTGGAAGTACTAATTAAACTCGCATCGAACCTGCTTCGCCTTTCGCTCGAGGTTTCCCAAATCCATCAAATTGTTGTTACATCCAGATTACGACGTGATTTTTCAATTTTTCTCATTCATCGTAGCCAGAAGAACGTAAATATTTTATAGCTCGTACAAATATTGTAATTGCAATAATCGTTACCAACCAGACTTTATTAATCATTGCGCAATGAGCAATAGGAATTACACAATTTGCAAACAACAAAGGCCGACTGACAAATGATGACTGGCGATTGAAGGTCTATAAAAATACTGAGAACAATAACGTGAATTATGGGAATATAATTGTCACAATATTAAATACCTACTATATATAATAGTAATAAATACTTGTCGTGACTGTGGTGACAAAAAAAAAACCCGATTAAGATAAAGCAGATAGCGGACACACGACTACGGAATAAAATACCTATGGTGGATTTAATAGTTAAAAATAAATTCAAAAATTACTTAAAGACCGATTTATGCGAGTGAGTACTTATATAATACCTCTATCGTCGATTACGATAAACACTAAAAATATTTAAGTTGCAAAATACTTAAAAAAAATTATATTTGTACACAATATGAACGCAAAATCATGCGTAAGATCTTGAATTTATAAAATATGATGTGAGTATATGACGAGCATTTTAATTTAAAAAAATGTATAAACATAGGTACCTAACTATAGTCGATAAGTTAGATATAAACTCTACTAAATTGTATATAAGGATATCGGATGTAGTGACGTTCCAGGTTTAATGACCTAAAATGTTATGTTCCTGGCGTATGTCCGCTTCCATGTTATATAATATATGCTAATTCTCTACACGAATGTAATGGAATTTAGTTTTGGCGAATTTAGATACATATTTTGTCTATAACGATTCACCATAATTTAAAGGTGATACCATCGACGGTTTATTACACAAATACATTTTCAAATTCCGAAGACAAAATATTAAACAATCAGTGTACAATTATATGGGCTGTAAAAAATTTCATAAACAAACTTTGAAAAAATGGACCTACCTATACACCTATTTTCATACGAGTATAATACATTTTCCTTAAAATCACGGTTGTCATATGACTATCGGTTATTATGACATATTTTTTATGGTATATTATTGAACGTCATTATTCACGATTTCTACCGTAGTATATTATAATATTATTATACCATAATAATACTACCTACAATACGTTGGAGATTTGTAACCACGCAGACATCATAATCGTATGAACGAATTATAATCTGACAGTCGTGCCATGAAATAAACGAAAACGAAAAAAAATTTTAAATCAATAACGAAAAGTAACCAAGATAACCAATATAGTTTGGTGCGACCATGGACATGTATGTCGATGTATTACGATAGAACTTAACACGTGTAACGTTGCGTTGTAAACGTATAATATTATGTGCGTACGGTAACGATTTGCATATTGCCGACCGAATCAGATACTATCGCTTATACGGACTATGAATATTATAATATAATATGTATGCTGTCTATCCGCAGTAATCCTCGAAGCGGTGTATCTGATGATATTGTTTTGTCTGATATCTGTATAATATGCATATAATGACTGGCAGAGTAGTTTCCTGTTCACTAATATTTTATAAAACATTTCATACCATTTCCGACCACATATACCTTAACACTGCAGCAGGGCGTATTAATAAGAGTGGCCGCCGAATACCGATATTTAGTTCCGCCAAGTGTCTGCGAGATCGCTGCTACATTGACCACGAGCTGATTTATGCACCACCAGAACAATACCGATGATGCTAGCTGTTTTATCCTTTTTTCTCCCAATAATCCAATGTTTTATAAATGCATATTCTAATATAATCTCCGCCGAAGAATTATTTCTAGCAAACGTCATCGATTTCAGGTTGAGTTTTCCAAAAACTCGTATAGGCGAGTGCATCGCCGACGGTCGGTAGTACATATTTACAGTTCGATTTGGTAATCTTATAACAAAATAAAATAGGCATATAGTTATGAAATAAACCTTTCCGTCGTGATGGCTGGATACTGTAGGTACATTCATATCAGTTTTTTTAGGGGCAGAAGGTGGAAAATTATGTTTCGAAAAGAAAAGGGAAAGGGACAAAAAGTATATATAGAAGCTACCGTCGGTAATTTGGTAAGTGTAAAACGATTTTATCGAAAATCAACTTGACACTGACCAATTAGAAAATCCTAGAAAACTGTGAATAGACGTCATGGGTTCGACGTACCCGTCACTCGGTTATTGAGCTAAATCTTGCGTGAATAAATACTAAGTAATATATTATAATCATAAAAATAGTATACAAAGTAACTATTTTTTTTCAATAGATGCTCATTATGTGTTCGTTTTGCAAATAAAATAGATCCACGTTTGGGCATCACTTAAATCACACAGTTAGAAAAGAGCTGTCTGGTCAGGAATCACTTAAAGCAGGTAATAACCACCGCTTCCGGGTGGCTATTTTGTTAACAATATTAAGCTAACACATCTTATTATTTAAAAAAAAAACTATTAACATTTATGAAAAAAATAATTGAGCTATTTTTTTTAAAGACAACACATTTTTAATTCCTCATGCCAAATCAGAACATCATTTCGATATACAAAACTAAAAAATCCTGACGAGTAGTTATTATAATTATGTAGTTATAGGTATTTTAAGTTTAGATAATCTCAGTGGAGTGCTACTGCAGGAGTATTCCGTACAAAACGTTAGTCCATTGACTCGATACAACGCATAAGTGATATTGGTATTATTACTATGTAGTATGCGAATTCAAGTTGCCTATACAAAATAAAGTATAAGTAATATTTCGCGGTTGTTATAATCTCATTCGTAGAACGATTCCGTTGAAAGTAAAAATACGCGAGACTCGTACACCATAATATTATACTCGCTGTACAGAATATGTATGCTTCAAATCTCGAAACGACGATAAGACGTTAATATAAGTGTATAGGTTATTTCTATACGCCGCCGGCAAGAGAACACAATCCGCGTTAAGCCTCCGTCGTCTGAATTTATTTTTCGTTATTATTCGCAAGACACCGTTTACTCCGATCGACTGCCACGCGCATGTCTTCGGACCGCACGGGGCTGTTGAGTATATATATATATATAGGTACACGTATCGCGCTACAACTATCGGTTTGTTATTTAGTCTGGTAATCCTCCGGAGAGTCGACAGTGCAACTCGAATATTGATTTCAACAATCAACACTTTTTGATCGAGCGTATAGGTATATGCGTCATATATAAGGCCGTATAAAGTATATAATATGTATAGTTTATGTTAC
The DNA here is from genome assembly GCF_001856785.1 of Myzus persicae. Taxonomy (NCBI): domain Eukaryota; kingdom Metazoa; phylum Arthropoda; class Insecta; order Hemiptera; family Aphididae; genus Myzus; species Myzus persicae. Next base: position 157,520 of record NW_019100714.1, read on the forward strand.
GTATATCCGGATTATCGGACCAAACATGCTCGCGATGATAAAACTACGACGACGACGACGTAGGTTAGGTCATATACATGTCGTATACCTATATATATATAATGTGAAATAAGTTCAGTGCCATATACTACCGTGTTATATACACAAATATATAATGCGACGCAGGCTCGCATATAATATTATATCCGTTCGTCGTCGTCGTGATGTATTATAAATCGCGCGAGCTCGCGGTAAACATCCCGATATGGGCGACTTCCCGCGGTGGTCGCCGAGTGGCACAATATTGTTATTATGCCGGCCGACCATTATATATATATATTAATATTATGTATTATATTACGTCGAAGCGGCGACTTTGTGCCAGCCGTTTCTCACGTGGACGCGAGCAGAGCGAAATTATATTATGCATGCCGATAGGAGGATTCTTCTTGCCCGAAAACCGTAGTGCATCCCGGTCTATCGAGCCGCCGCCGCGATGTGGTGTTCACGGGCAAATCAAATTATACATTTACTGTTAAAAACGCGCGTCTGACCGTCACGGCCAATCATCGTAGGCAGTCGTATCGCAGGCAGTCGTTGCTGCTGCGATATGACCAGACTTATATAGATATAGGTAAGTATACGCGACTGCGGCAGAGTTTAAAATAACCATGAAATGTGATTTTTTTCTTTTTCTTCAAAAATATTCAATTTATCTAACCCGCTCGGCAGAGCGACTGCAATATTACAATGTACACATACAATAGCTGCAATAATAAAAACTCATATACAGGTATATATTATAAGCGATGTGTGTGTGTGCGTGTGTGTGTGCGCATGTGCCATACAAATGCCGACATTTGCATGGATTTCGTTGGTATACGAAATGTAGGGTATACCCTATGCGGCACAATGTGTCGGAGATGCCCGATTGCGACCCGAACACAATGGTATCCAGAATTGGTTCAACGAATAGTGTAGGAATGTCAACCAAATTGAACCCATTACACAAAACATAATTTTATAAATATTAGTCAGTCCATTGCAGATAAATGTGATAATATAATAGTATAATACTGCGATATAGTACAATAATTTTAGAAAGTTTTAATTTTAAAATGCTTTTTTTATGGAGCAAAGTGTAAATGATTTACAAATAATAACACGTCATATACATAATAGTACTATTATCTCTATACAGTCAAATTAGTAAATGTACGGTATAAATCGTACAAAATAATTGTATAATATATATTACCAATATTTTCATGAATTCCAAATTAAAGCGATATTTCTTTGACATTGAGTTTTTCAATTTGAATTCGGTTAAAATGTTCAGTTTTTCACTTAGTAACTAAGTATTTATACGATTTTTTTTTTGTCAGACTCGCAGATGCCTTTCTATAAAGACTATACATCTATACTCCGGGTCGACCCGCACTAAAGTATGTAGGCTTACATATGGTAGCCATATAGCTGTATGTACGGAAATGTAAGTGCACACTGCAACCACTTCGCCGAGGGGTTGACCGGTCGTGCGCGTTCGGATGGCTCGAGGGGCCCGGGCGGTAATCGATTTGCATAATTTATACGACCGCGACGAACAAAAACTGGGCGAAAAACGTCCGGTAAAATCCCCCTCCCCCCAGTCCGCGATAGGTGCTATAACACTAGGTGCGTATTACACTTAGGAACGTTTTATATTATATTGCATACATAGACATAGGTATATAGGTACAACACACGAGTGCTGCAGTACACGCGGAGGAGCCGCGAACGGGTAAAGTACATACGCCAAGTACGCATATATATATATATATATACTAGTATATATTCGGTTTATACCGGGAGACCAATATACCACTCCCATATTTGTATAATAATATCGTATATTATATTCGTCGTCGACGACGATGCCGCCGCCGGTGGTCATGAAACGCTCCATCCCCCTGCAGCATTCTATTCTTGCCGCTGCTGCTGCTGCTGTTTTCCCGTATCGTACGCGACTATAATATTATAATACGCACGTCGCAGATGACCGTATACATATATTATTATTAATATTATACATTAAACATTTGCGCCGCGGCCAAAGGTGCTGCGCAAGTGCTTCGACCGTATATATATATATATAATATAATATGCACCGAGATTAAAGTAAGTACGCCACATCGCCGCTCTTTAAGTACCGTTTCTCGCTCGTTTCGCGATTACTCATACTCGCGCGCACATGTGCAGGCTGAAGATATATTGTTTTATACGGGAGCACGAACTCGGACGATATCGAAAATTCGCATAAATACCATACGAAGACGACGACACGGCCTCTCGTCGTCGTGTGTACGAATATAATAGCCGTCGTTCGCTAAAACGCCGCAGCGCACTATACGGTATTACGGAGGTTTTTTTTTTTTCATTCCCGGCCGCCGACTCTTCTACACATTGGTACGAGCGACGTTTATTATATATATTTTTTTTTTGTCTTCTTATACTCCGCTAGGCTTATCCTCTCTCGCCGCAATATGCGCTGGCTCGAGCTCGCTCAGTATCAGATCGGAACGCATTAAACACGTAAGCGCAATTAAAGGCGTGTTTATGGTCGTCGTCGTCGTCGTCGTTGTGCGCTGCTGCTGCTGCTGCTGCTGCAGAGTTCCCACATGAGTTTACGCGCGCCGCCGTTTAGATCAAATATGGTGATGACAGCTCTCCGGTGCCGTCGCCGGTGGAAATCGATTTTTTTTATTCTCTTATATATTACACAGAATAGACAGCGGGTATACCTGTATTTGTGTACACCGCGGCGTGTATCTGTACCACGTCACGGCGTTTCTTTCGCGGTTCTACAGTGTGGGAGGGGGTATTATTAGACGGGATGAAAAAAAAAAAACAACGGAAAGAATATAAATAATAATAATAATAATATACGTCGTGTATCATCGGTATAGGTACATCATACATATTATAGTATGAACGTATATAATATGAGCGCGGTGTACCTATATCATATATACCTAATACGAAACGACAACGCAACAATGTACATCACGCACGATGTTACGGGATATTTATATGGACGAAAAAAAAAAATAGAAACAAACCTATAGCCATTAATAATAATAATAATAATAATTTATACCTCACCGGTCTTAAGACACACTGCACCGCGGGCGCGTGCAGTTTCTATATACGCGCGTATATGGGAGGATTAATCTAGCTGCTGCAAGAGTAGGATAGCCGAGAGTCGCGTACGTACACGATAATTATATATATAAATCCGTGTAAATGACGGCGAGAAATTGACATTTTTTTTCCGTGCTCGCAAAGGACAGACATTTGTGCGTCCGGATTTCTTCTAGAACTTAAACAATGGACGTAATGATGACGTTTTCAAACAGATACGGTTAGATATAAGTGTACACGGTACCTAATCGAGAGGGTCTGAAGACGAAAACAAATCAAAGCAGCCGTCGCCGATACACCCTCACAACACTCATCAGTCATAATCCACGAGCGCGATCGTCGAGCTGAGATTCGTTTAAGTCTCCGCGCATGTACAGCTATCCCGTCTCTATATATGGGTATATGTATAAATAATTATATATGCAGTATATACGTACGAATATCCTATTATTATTATTATTATATATGCGTTCAATCGCATGTACATCGGACGTTACATACAATACGGAGACCAAATAATTTATAGAGAATATGTATAGCTGGGATACACACATACACAGCCACACGCGCGCGTACTCACACACGAGGGCAGACGCTTATTTATTATAATAGATATATATTATACGCATAAATAGGCGCACATATACACGAATAATAACACTGGGGGGGGGGGGGGGTAGTTGAGGGGTCTGCCCCCGGAAGAGTTTGTATAGCACGACGACTGCATTTATTTATTTATTTTTACCATTCTTTCGTTTTGAGAAAACCTACATACACGCGCGTATACTACTGCACACACTCTTCGGCGGCGGCGAAGGGTCACGGTCGTGACGGTATATTGTATATACGACGGAGGTTCCATACCGGCGACGACGACTACGACAACCATCGAGTGTATATAAAATATATATAAACGGTAATTACAACACAACAATGCGGTGGCGGCGGTGGCTGTGCGGAGGAGGCTGCAGTGGCGGCATTTGGGACGTGCGTACACAAGTAGGACACGCGATTTCGACTTGCGGCGTGTGTATATATATATATAGTTACATTGTGTATATAGTGTATATTGTTATAAAGCGGTGACGACCACGACCCGCGCTCGGAAACCGTTGGCCGAAACGACGGCGTAAAAAAAACAAAAATAGGGGACAAAAATCACCGCCGGCAAAATGCCTCTTACAACGCATACCCATACACATATCGGTACATTATGTCCATACGATAACCCGTACACGAATTAAACTAGCGTAGGTATATGATTATTGTGACGTCGGCGAAGATTCATCGGTCCGTCGATCGCGTCATTTGCACATAAAGGTACACGTGTAAATAATATTATGTACAAACACATCTTCATATAATGTGTAAAAAAACGCACACGACGATTTCGCGTGAAACGCACTCCAAAATTACCGTTTTCAATAAGACAATGCTGATTAATGCGTGTGATTAATTTGTCCAACTTCGGACGGTTTTGTCATCTCGATGAGTGGCCCTTAAAATGTTTTTATTGAACATTCAAGAGAGGACTTTGAGATTTACGATGGAAATTTTTGTTTATAAATGGTTGCCATTGGTTAAACCTCACAGAGATACCAGGTATGAAATAGTAATCGGATGAATTAGTATTTATTGCCGTTGCAGGTTACTCGGGCAGACGAGGCAAGAGCATGACATTAAATCGTGGCGTTTAATTTTTTACAGATATATTACAGCATAAACTGTACAGCCTGAGCTTAAATTTTAATTAAACTCAAATCGTCATCAACCCGTCGCGCATATATTGTACACACCGCATCGTCTGTAACATTGTCTTAGTTGTGCGTTTATTATACCGCACGTTCGCGCTAGACTCGGCCAGGCCGGGAAAAGTTTTGAAACGCGATTATAAACGAGAGCGGCTAAAACACGAGCTCGTCGTCGACGGGAGCGAGACACTGCAGTACGTGAAAACTTTTACCACCCGGCGACGTGATAAGTTACAGCCCCCCCCCCCCACGTCAAATACAATATTCGTGTGTGTGTGTGTGTGTGTGTGTGTGTGTGTGTGTGTGTGTGTGTGTGTGCAGCGTGCTTATATTTTATTCCAACAGTATATATATGCAAAAGAAGAGTTCGAGTAACTTTAAAATCGCGTTACGCTCAAAGGTTTAAAACGTTGTGTGTGCGCGTGAGTGTATATGGAACAGTACAACGTATATGATGACTTATTGTTTCAAAGTTGGTTATTTCGCGTATGATTAATAGTGGCACGAATAATATAAACTATAAATAGGTACGTAGTGAAGCCAATAGCGGGCGCGCGAGCGATAAAACCGTTGTAATATCAGCGACTGTGAATGCTCGATAAAAAGCGTCAGACATTCCTACGATGCATAATATATATATATACAGTTTTGCATTTAATTAAAGTACGTTTTGAAATAATTTATAACATGCGATTATTAATTAATACGATATGACACGATAAACACATGTTATTATACTATGTGTATAATTGATATACCTATCCACGTGCATTATATATGCCGCATCACATGGCAAATAGTACACACGCGGAACACTGCTCAGGTATACATAATATCGCGTACAACTCGCTGAAGACAATAATAATGTATAGCATTCGCGCGTGTACCTCTATATAATATTATGTAATAAGCGGATTGAAGACGACGACGGCGATGTGCTCGTAAACCGGCTGTGCCGAGACGATTCAATGAACGAATAATTAAAATCCACTTTTAACGTCGTTATTCAATAACACTATAGGTATACGACATACAATACATACATAATGTTATCGTTCTACGATTTGCACAGTGTCTTACAAATTAACCATTCGAGCGTATAATATAATATAATATAATGTTGTAGAGTCGTAGCGAGAGAAGTCCGTGTATAATCTGCTGCAGTTCGGAGGAACAATTGCATTCATCCTGCAGCATGCAGCAGTGTTCTGAGGCATCGAATCCCGTTCCACCCGACTTCGCAACGTTTATAATATGTATGCGATACTGTAGATATGTATAAAAAATCCCTTCGATTCGTTCGGATAGCCGACTGCATAACCATTATTAACCAATAACATAGTCATTACACTGCAATAGCTTTCGATAATGATTATTGCAATTATAGGATCTTCTTCATGATTACGAGCGTTGTAACTTCAAAACATTTATATACATAATACATGCAGTATAATTGGTATAAGTAATAGCTTATAGCAAACTTCATTTTCTTAGAAACTTTATATGTCCTTTGCAACATAATCTCATCGCTGTGCTAGTTTATAATTATTATTTTTAACGCAGAATTCGCACAAGGATTCGTTATATGTTTAGAATATTTGTATCTTAAAAATGTATATATCAGCTACGAAATTATTTAATATAATTTAAGTATAAGTGTATAATACAATAAACTTTGAAGTTTCGTCATTACATTTTTATGAACCCAAGTTCAAACTTTTTTCGTCGACATATTATTATTTTAAAAGTTGCGTTATACAAGTACCTTAAATACTTGACTATGAAGAGTTGAACAAACTCCACGCAGCGTGATGGTTACCAAAGAGACCAATTTCCCAAATGGCCCATACGATGACACATATTTACAAATGGTTGTGTACATAAATACGCATGTTTAATGTTTAGACAGAGCAAAACTGACGCTGATATATTGTGACGGACAAGTGAGGATTAGCCTCAAACGCACTGCCGCCGAGCTGCAGCATCACATCCACCGCCGTCACAATGCACAAGCATTTTTAATGACCATGACTCGGAAACACAAACGCGCGCTGGCGATATAATATATAAAATAAATGTTCGCGAAACCGCGGCTGAGTGAACATCTTAAGGACGATAGAAAATCGAATTACAGGTCATCGAAAACGGCGGAGAGGTTTTTCCCATATTATACTGCGGCAAGCATACGCGAGGATATAATACTATATGCACCTATTATAATATATATGCCACGGGTTACTTCGGTGGTGGTGGAAACGAGGAAAAAACGTCAAACAAAAAACTCTATAATTAAAATAAAAACCTAGCTAGCGAATAACGAACTGACTGCAGCCGGGGCGACATCCGAAAATTCTCGTTTAAATTTCGCAACAATGTCAACGAGCACATTCAAACAATGAGACGCGAATTGTCTGCGAAAAACGGAACAATCGCGTAAAAAAACGTCACCACTGCAGCTATGACACATATTTAGAATATGATATACATTTTGAGTATTTCGACACTGGCTTAATCCAGCGAATAGCGCCTCTCCAAGCCTACACCGGTGATGCAGGGGGAGGGGGCGAAATCAACAGAAGTCATCATCTAACGTTTTTGAGTAGTTACCAAATGTATGAAATGTGCTTCTCGTCCGTCACCGCCTCCGCCGAACTGTCACGGAAATAAGCTGGTATAATATTTTTACAAATATCCTCACAGACGTCTAGAGATTTTCGTGTACATTGCTCTTCACACTGATGTCGGAATCATGGAAAGGTAAAGTAAGAGAGACAGAGAGATAATGACGGAGAACACGACAAACGAAGAGGAAAACAAAAACCTGCGCTGGGATGACGCTGCAGTGAAATATGCGTGAGCCAACTAATCCGAAATATCTGCAGAGAGGATGAGAAAAAAACCAGAGGTGCGCGCCACCGGTTTTCCATTATACCAAGAAAATCAACAAAACACAAAAAAAATTAAACAAACAAAAATAGATTGCGTCCGCAGTAGAGATTATATTATATAGGTACATACATAATAAGGAGAAAAAAACACAGGAAGTTAAATTAAACTTGCGGCGATTCCACAAATATAATGACATTATAGTATAGGATTATATATTATGAAAATCGAATGAAAATGAAAAAAAAAAACGTTGCAGTGATAATCGAAGGAAATTCGATTTTAATTTGCTGGAATAACGCGAAAAGAAACCCGACAATATATACATACATATAGTCACGGCAAGTCAATACCGTGCACACACGCGCACAAACACACTGGGTAGCTACAATATAAATATATATGTATACGAGTATATTAATATATACATATATAATATACATATATACAATATATAAATAAATCTAAAAATGTAATATAGACGGACGAATGGGCGTGAGAGGAGAATATTATTTTTTCGACTGTTATAATATTACCTATACATGTTGAGCCCAAACTGTGCACTATACTATAATATGCTCGAGTGGTATATGACGTTAAGCGAAGGTGGTAGGAACGGCGTATCTGCGCATCCGAAGCGTTCAGAATTTTTTTGTTTATCAATTATTTTTTTTACCAATTTCAATGTACACATATTGTATATTATAATATAATTCGAATCTTCGAATAATATGATATCGACGAGACAACAACAACACTAGTAATAATAATAATAATATTATTATTACGTATACGCCTTTATATACATGGTTTTCGAATTGTTGCTGTTTCACCGTCCTCGGCACATATACTGTAGATGCGCGCACACACACACACACACACACACACACACACACACACACACACACACACACGGGTAATATCATAAGCGCGCCCGTTCCGTTGCCGAAGAGTCCGTTAACCCGCGCCCCGAGCTCACTCACGCAGCAGAGTTCGAGCCTCCGCCGAACGCGATGCCTGCACGCAGTACAATAATAGTACGTATAATAGGCATATGCCTACGACATATACGTGTGCTATGCATTGCCCAAGTGCCCGACGATAAATAATATCGCGCGAATTTAACGCTAGCTGTCAATTTAAATAAAAATACTTTTTCTCCGCTGCGCTAATCACCGCGACGCGAAGTCGACGAATAAATCTTCATCTTCGCTTTAATATTATACATATGCATGTAAATATTATATACATAATAAAAATATATATAATAAATACCGTTAATGAGCACGCAAGTCTTCCTCCCGCTCGAAACGATATTTTACAAACAGCACCGTCGTGATACGTTTTTTCAATTTTTTTTTTTCGTTACCGTCCCTCCCCCGCCCCACACACCGTACCGTAGCTGTGTATTATTATTATTATCAATTATCGACTGGTCCGCGTCGACCGAGTTAATGATTCTTCATTCTTACCGCAGCCGTTTTTTTTTTTTTTTCATCCACGTCGTTAGGTCTTATTAATTTTTTCCTCCTTCTAAAATACACATAGAAGTACGTCTCTATTATATACGCGTATTCGATCGTATATTATTATATAGTTAGATAGATACAATAGACGTAGTATGGTTGCAAAACAAACAGTCCGTGCCGATATATAATTAATATAGAAATTTAGCGTTCCGGCGGTGCGTCCTCTGCTGCATCGCGGAATGTTATAAATACAAAATATTATACTTGTACAATAACTGTCTAGATTATTATTAAATATAAAGACCGAGCGAAATGATGATAGCTCATATGACGGATATCGAATGCTTTGCGCGACTTTACCTATACGATATATTGTTGATAACGATGGCAGAGCTCTGACGGTTGATGACAATGCGACGAATTGTTTACTTTTCTAGTTTTTCAGCCAATCGCCGAGAACGTATTGTAGTAATACGGGATACGAATTCGAATAGTTAAATTTCATTAGGAATTGTTTGACCTGCGGGTGAGCGTATATCGGTTGAAACTTATTACGGACGCTATTTATTCATTTTCTTTTGTGTTCTTTACCGATGTGTGTGTGGTGATGTAAACGAGTGTTATTCTTTCAACTATTTATTATGACCACCGTATAATAGGTAGGACGTTTACTAAAAATGAAAACGTTATTAATAACCTCTAACAAAACATAGTATACAGTACCTAGGTAGTATTTAATATTATTATCAATAATTGTTCAATTGGTATTTGGTAACTAAGAAAGCATAATATTATATAGATCTCAGTTCATTAAAAATCTTGGAAACAATATACTTTATTATTTTGAGTTAAGGCAAATCTGCAAAATAAAAACTATGCTATAAATCCTAATTAATTGTAAAATATCTACGGACACAGAAACGATTTTTCAAAATCATATAATAAAAATAAATAAAAGTTAACGACAGTTAAAAAAAACAAGCAGCAGTGACAAAAATATTACATTCATAAGTTATGCCTAACCTAGAGAAGACACATATTATGTAATATAAACGAATCGTTTCTCTGGTACCCACTAATTTTTTTTTATTTTTCATGCTGACCGTTGCCACAGAAATTCTCACTAAAATACAAATAGTGGTGTCACAAAAATAAAAGAATAACCGATTGGAGAGGAGAAGGGAGTTGGGTGAAATGTCCATGTGATTGACTTGACCATAGGCGCAGAAATAGGTGTTGAACAAACAATTAGCTCTTGGTTTGGAAATCGAACTTTGAATTAAAAATGTGTCTTACTAGGTGACACATGTGATTTAAAAATAGAAATATTTTTTTACACAACAAGAACCTGCGTTGTTAAATCGAAATGTTAATATTGTCGTTTTGTTTTAAATAGACATAGTTGTAATGTAGATAATTACCTATACAATTATATATCGGTTCTAATAACACCATACAATCATTTGTTTTTAATGAAATGCGTGTAGGTACTCGGGTATAGTACTTAGATTATACTGTGAGGTAATGTGAGAGCAAGGTCCTGCGGGTATTATAAATATAATTTTAGCACTTCCCAACAGCTCACACCTATATCGTTTGCCCATATTATGACCTCAGCACGGGGCAGCCCTGCACTGCACACTCAGCACATGCACATTATTACCCACTCTTATTGTTGTATCGATTTTTTAACATAACAGATAATTCCATTCAATAGTTTAACGAAAATACGCACGCAAAAGTATAACGGATCGGCGTCGTTCAGCAGTCATACCTGTACCTATCTACGATACACATACCTATATACATGTTGTATATACGCACATTTATATACCTACTGCACGAGACGATAATAATGGCATTAAACGAACCCGTGAAGCATGAATATAATATAAATATATATATATATGTATGTATACAAGTTATATATATTATGTGCGAGTGTGTGTGCTACTGCTGCCGTGTCCGCAGATACACGCACACGTCCAGTGTTTATCGCACAAAGACACATGTCGAAATTAAATTATCACCCGGACAACCCGCGTGCGTCTAAGTATATAAATACGTATATATATAATGCTGTGTACGACTGTTGGGTTAGCACTGTTCAGCACGGTACCTATACATACATATTAAATATATAATAAATAAATATATATATATATATATGTGTGTGTGCGTTTATATAATATTATAAAAGCGTTTCGCACCGAACGCCGTACAGTGCCTAATACACATTATAATACGTAAGTGCACGTATTTATAGTGTAGTTGTTCTACTTGGGTATTATAATATAATATAATAATAAGAACGTAGTATAATTATTTAAATACCCGCTCGTGATGTGAAATACGTTACTCGCTGCAGGGCTCGGGAATGGTGGCGATGATAAAAATAAAAAAAACCGTAATGTGTGTAACCGAACCTGTGGCGCATTGACGTTCCCGTGATAATAATATGTAGATACGCGCACAGAGAGTAATGTTAAATTTAATTTTAGAGACAAAGAGATATCTCATAATCGTTTTAAAATAATACAACCAAACACGTAAGCGGTCGGTACAGATTCCCAGTGAACTAGTTATACCGCGAATCCCGTGATAAAGATTAGGTGCAAGCCGAACTCCGGTGTTGCTTTGTTATCAAAATCAAATGTGTTTGAATATCATAGAAAAAGATATGGGTAGTCAGTCAGACATTTTCAATTAACATAATTACAGATTATGCGCACTGTGAAATTATAATTCACCATCGAAAATTCAAAATCCAATACCGTCACCATTCATGATGATTGCAGTCCTCCAAAATGAGAAAATGTATATTATACAGTATCTGACATTAAGTAAGGAACAGACTGGGCGATTGACAATATCTACACAATAGACATACATTGTTTTCAAACGTGATCACAATTTTATCTGCTCTTAGATTTTTTCGTCAACTTTTAGGAATATTGATCGTTTGTAATATACATTTTTACAGAATTTAAAAAAAAAGTTCCTTGTATAGTATGTATGTACTTGATGAAGAAATTCAAAAGTGAATGAAGTCAATCGCGGTTAAGTCGAGCAGAACGGTAGTCCTCCTGCTATGGGATGGAAATAGTTTGTGCGAAATGCGTAAAGTTTTCGACAAACTATTCCAAAACGACATCGCATGTGCATAATCGATTACTATAAATCACCAAAGCATGGCAAATAAGTTTACGCGGTCGAAAACAAATATTCATATCAATACAACCAGAAAAAAAAATTAAAAATAGTCACATTGCACCCGCAGTGGCGCGTTCCGATTCCGATAGATTTCGCCTGCGATGACGTACCTATACAGTTATAAAATATTATAACCCATATATGCATGGGTGCAATACCTTTGGAAAATAAAGACACGCAAATAATTTACGTTTTGAGATTAACGTAACAGGTATTTTATCGTGTGTCGCGAGGACACACTATTCGTATACATATTATATGCGTGTACTTATATATACGTACGGCATTTTTTTTCATTTCTACGCAGTTCTAGGCATAACGTAAGACACATCTCGCGGCACAAGGCAACGACTTTATTATATAAAAAAAATACACATCGCTGCGATATATTACATTTATGTACGTTCGTACATATTACCGTTCAATAATTGCGACCAACAAACCGATAAATCAGTGGCGAGAGTCGTACTCGCGGTGTGGGGAGGGGTGGTGGTCGACGGATAGTGCAGACCACGTATATATATATATGTACAGCTCGTGTCTGTCGGGCGCGCGTTAACAACGAATACGCGTCCGCCGCCGCCGCTGCCGCTGCCGGCCGAGTGTGTCTTCTTCCGGCTATTGTTCGGCGAGCTGACCGCTATTTTTTCCCTTTTTCGTCGTCGTCGTTGTTGTCAAAGTGTACTGACCCAATTCCGACCGATTTTCGGAGACCGTTTCCCGGTGTCCCCGACGATGAGCACCGCACCGAGGAAACTAAAAACCGTGTACGAATAAACACGACACGACTCAACCGCCGCCGCCGCGTCATCTTCGCGACCGCCGCGTGCCTGTGTATAATGTTGTTTACTCAACCAGCTATGAAATAATATCACGCTGTTATATTAATGTCGTAAGTATAGCGCCTCGTATGCACAATATATAATACGCGGTGTCTCCGAGTAAAGTGCTGGTCGCGTGTCACACCGATGCGCGAAAAACACACACCTGCACTTTTCCTCTCGAGAGGTTTATTTTGGGACCTTCGAAAACGGGAAATATCGCTCCCCGAAGTCGGTCTCAACCCCGACCGAAAACGTCTGCACATACGTCTGCTAGGAATAGTTTATACTGCAGGACGCGTATTGTATAACGGGACGTAATGCGCATAATATTATATACATGTATTAGCACCGGACGTGATAATTGCCAGAGACTTTTGAATAATACTCACGAATTATCACACGGAGTGCAACTATAGCGTCGGCCGAACGTGTATAATCACACACACACACACACACACACACACACAGAGTAAAATAATCATCTTCACTTTATAATTTGTGATATGGGTACATAAACAGTCGTTTATATATAAGTGTACTATGTGTACAGTATATTATATATATATCACAAGCCACGGGCGACGCGCGAGCATATAATATGAATTATACAATTTAATCGTTCGTACGAAAATTAAACGCTGCGCTATTAAAAACGGTTTCGTGCGCCGAAGACACCTATATATACATAGGTCCCATATATATTATATATACGCGTGTATGAGTAGTTTATCCATGTCTGGCCGGAATATATACTGCAAATTAAGTAGGTATATACATAATACGCGGGTCTTTACCCCCGCGGGAGTCCGGCTATGTGACGTGCGTGCGTGCAGTATTTGTAATCTCTGACCTTTTTAAGACGCACAGGCAGAAGGTCCAAGTTCATTCCGATTCACTTTGCATTGTCCGTGGTACGCCGAGAGGAAGAGAACTGAGTTGAAATTTCCTAATCGCGTCAATAATATACTCATCATGTTATTATTATTCGATGAAGACATGATTTGAACTGAACAAATATATAATTAACTATAGATTATTATAGTAGGTACACTTAGCTTTCGAAATCTTGACTACATAACTACGCGGGTCATCTCTAGCGTATTTTATGTTATAGATATATTTCTGCAGTATTTAAAGCAGTACTGGGTAACGTTATTTCAATTCTCCAAATACTGAACCGATTTTTTTTGGTTTGAAGTTCGAAGCAAGCCCGAAGTTCAAATTAGGCGTGAAGGTGCTGTATATGTAGGTGAGATCCCAGTATCGGTCAAAGCGAAGGTAGCCGAAACCGAGGTGAAAAGTTATCTTATCTAGACGGAAAATGTATATGACGATACGGTCACAGTATAATATTTTTAAAAAGGTTCACAATTTCGATTACGAGATGCATTCGGCGGCGTCTGATGCTGAAGTATTATAATATACTGCAGCCGTCCGCTACAACCACGGGGCGGAACAGTTACTGAAGTTTTGTGTTGCGGTAAAAACTAAAAACTCTGTACCTATACATACCTATACATGATATAAATGGTTAATATATTTATATATCGTCCCCCGTCGCCGATCGCGATTTTCCTATACAGAGCCGTTGTCGTGCGAAACGCGATAGATTGCTAAAGTATATACATACCTATACATCGTACATCCTAGTCATATGGTATACTGCAAGTACATAAAACCCCATATACGAGGCGTCCGACCGAGCGCGAAAGACTATACCGCGATGACGACAGCGATAGCAATAATATAGTGACCGCGACCATTATCGAACGTTTGCGTCCGCTATTCGCGGCGGAGACAATGACGACGACAACAACAACAACAATAATAAAAATAATAATAATATGATATCCATACAATAATACGGTATAGAGTCTTCGACGAACCATATGGCGCGTTCGCGCGAGCCGCGGCGTACAAAAAAGGGCTGGAAAAGTCGGCGTCGAGACGACAACCGAGGGAGACGGGAGGCGGGAGGCGGTAGACGCGGAGATCTTATCGGGTGCACGGGGTATGTTATTGGGTACATAGAAACGCGTTAAAGTCACCGCCCGGCATCATGATCTGTGTCCTAGCTGTAAACGCGTCGTATAGCTTTGTCGCGAACACAATCGGTCGTCGGTTTACCGGTGCGCGGCGGCGACGGCGGCGTCGCGAAACGCGATATTGTGATAATATATATTAAATTACATATTACAATATTACGTCACGTACGCTAATTATTGGCGACGAACAAAATGTATTAGGTGTATAATTATTCGCGCAAAACACACGCGTATTACCCGACTGCGGCAGACGGCGTACGAAAATCGGCGATTTTATTAATCGTCATATTATCAATTATTATATGTCGTCGGTAACCAGACCATTCCCGCGTGAATACGTAATGGGATCTCATTGCGCCGCGCGCACCCGCTACGACGCATTCTTCGACGCACATCGGAAATAATACCTATACACAGCATTTGCACACGATGATAGTAATAATAATAATACATGCATTACACATGATATATTATCAGTAATACGGTCGCGGTACACCGTGTATACAATAATAATATTATGGGTCAGTAGTGTACGCGCACGCCAGTCTGCAACGAGTGAGCGTGTGTGTGTGTGTGTACGGAAGAAATTACCATACGAACGGATTATTAAGCACGTCCTAGATCCCATAGGCCTCGCGGACATATTGTCGTCGTTACACGCACTCACACACCGTACCTGTACACTCGTACACAAACGATTTCCTTGTCAATAAAGTATATATAACTATACACGCGTATATACACGATTGGTATATAATAATATATGCTTGTAAAATGTTTAGACGTGAATACGAGCTGCTGTACCCGCCGCCGAACCACTGCCGCAGCCCATACTATATACTCTCTCGGCCGTTCGTGCGGCTGACTCTTTTATACATATAATATCGTATTCTCCCATGGCCGCCGCGGGAACGCGTGTTGTTCCCCGTGCGTATGCGAAGGAATAGTTCAGCGCGTGTCGAAGCGACTTTTGTCGATGGGTCGCGGGAAAATAGAAAAAAATTTAATAAAATATATATCAAACGCCACGACGTAAGTGCCGCCGCCGCGCGGACGTGCCCGGGAAGTGTGGGAAGGGTTTTAGGGCAGCTGCAGCGGGGGGTCGCGGACGCACGTCCCGGTCGCATGCAACTGAAAACCGGGTCGGTCGTGAAAATTATTAATCGAAACTTAAGGCGTATATCATCATATAGTGCACGTCGAAGTTGTCGGTGGAATGTGCATTATTATGTGTACATGCCCACCGAAGGACGGGGTCGGTCACGTCGGAGGGTGTAAAACATATGAGAAACATAATAATATTATACACGAGTCAGCACGAGTATCATTATTATTATTATTAATTTATTACACGAAGAAGAACAAATCCGTTCAAAGTCCGTCGCAGTGCACGAATTGTATGTTATAGCTGCATATATAGGTAGGTGCTACAAAGGTATACTACTGACTTGTGAGCTAATCGAAATCAGTGCGGCATGACATTGTGTGGTGTCCATAACAATCAAATGTATTAGGAAATTAATTGAATATAACATACTTTTTTTATTGCTGATAGTACATATTACATATTCAGTACATATTGTCAAATTTCATTGTAATTTATATTTGCTTAAGTATATTATAAATTGTAGAGTTCATAAGTCGTTCTAAAAAACGTCCAACATATTTTTTTTCTTCTAATGCATTACTAACTGACGGCCACCACTTGTTCCGCAGTAGGAAATCTAACATTTTTGTCGTGTCTCGTATTTTTGTCACCGCATACTTCATCCAAAAACATAAATATATTAAATATTTGAGTACGTACTGTGCACCTGTTGATTTCGTTCAGTTATCCGCTTTGTATAAACATAAATTTCCATGCTCCGGTATCGATTAGTTCTATTGTATATTATGTCGATAGAGTCCTAAACCTAACAAGATTGTACGGTAGTAATTATGCAAATGATATTTATCTTAACAACCAATAATTAATTACGCAGTATAAATGCAAATATAGATTTTTTGCCATGTTGGAACGATAAGTTACGGTAGATAATTTGTTGGCTGGTAGCACACATTGCATTAACGACGATGCGGTAGGTAGCATACAAAATGAGTATCCGTAAATAATACATTATAGTATGTACCTACCTAAGTATAGTCCATACATCTACTTGTTGTCGCGTGATCATCACGAATACGATTATATATACGATAAATAATATGTCGTAAGTATATATTATGTGATATAAATGATGAGTCGGTCCGATTTTGGCGACGTGTGATCGATGACTAACCTTTCACCTTTCGCGATACTTGTCGCAACTTTTTTTTCATTTCTCGTAAATCAAACAGTCCAAAAACGGGACGCAAAGTGCACCCACGTTGGCTTTTGCCGTTTGCCTCGGTGAAATAACTTGATGAGTAATGATCTACAAGTCTGGCGATTAGCTATACGACCATGTCATTTTTTTTTACTTTTTCAAAAAGTAGCAAACAAATATCTATACACTGAACAACATTTTGACATTAAAATCAATAAATGATGAGTGATTAGAACATCGATAACAAAAATAGCGGAACATGTTGGAGGATTAGGTTATCGACGGTATTGTACATATATATATATATTAAGTGTGTGATATATCCACGATGCGCTATTTTCTATGTATAATATTATATATTATTTATAGTGTGTTGGACAACGACGTTGGCAATACCATGAGACATATAACCACGGTCTTGATTTTCTAGTAAAACCACTGCTGGAAAATTCGTGTGCATAAAAAATACCAGCCCCCGTTCGTTTGGCCGCCGCTGTAGATGGGCTAAAACGTCTTACTTCAAAATGATCTCTACATAATATTGAATACACTGCAGCAGATTCATCACTGCGAATTATCTTTAAGGGGACTTCACTTGTATCGTATACATGTACATATATCGTGCTGGAGCAGTGTTTGCTTATATGGATCACAAATATATACACGATGTGATTGCTCGTACCTATACCAAGGCGGTTGTGGGTCGGTCGCGAGAGCTCTCAATTGAATATGCCATATAAACGCCGTGCATTTTGATGTATATACGACTAACGGGGGTGGGCAACACGATTTACGTTAAGTGTTTCTTCGGCGAACACATCACACACACACACACACACACACGCGCACACACTCGTTTAAGTACACAATCGGTTAACGGTGCACGACACGTACGTCTTGTATATATATATATATATATATATAGGTACATCTGTGGCTTGTATACGCATATATATTAAATTCCGATTTACAATTAAAATGTGTCGAAACAACAATAATTACAATACTCGCTGACAGTGTACATGTATATACGTTTAATATATTATGTATATAACGCCACGCAATATATATACATATGTATAAATATCACATGCATAATATATAAGAGATATATACTCGAAAGCCCTTTAAGACAATGCGCCCGTGTCACTGATAGGTACATTATATATGAGCATATAACGGACTTCGGCCCGTGCATGTTATATACGTCCGGGAAGCGAGTACCAATACATGGTACTGTGTGTGTGTGTGTGTGTGTGTGTACCTACGAGTTTAATATGTTACACTATGTATACAATAATAATATGTAATATATAGTCGCCGCAGCTCTTTTGTGCCCGATCACACGCCGCGGTGGATGTGCAGGCGGAACGGTGTTTTTCGTGCGTTTAAGTGCATGATACACGTTTTTGTTCTAATTCGTTTGGGATTATTTGCCTACTTCTTATTGATGCGCCCGGAAATTCGGCTGCGGCAAGCGGGGCAACGCTGCGAATATCGCCGCCCGCGAGCCGAATGTTGGTCAACTCGAAGAAAACAAAACAAATATCCCATCACTCGTGTAATGACACCGCGTCCGAGTCATTCGTGTTATTCTATATCTGTTTATACATCGTCCAAAAATCACGACAGACCTATATAATACCACGTTCGGAAATAATAACAGATGACCCCTCCGATCAGCAATCATATCGCGGACGTTCCACTTGACACGAAACAAACTAAAAATAATCAAAAATCCAATGTTCATTGTGCAGCTGGTTTATTGGTGTACATATTTTATAATATTCTATATAAATATTCACCAGTTGGCCCGTGTGCAATACTACTTACAATTTCGAAAATTTATTTGAAGGAGGGATTTTTTACATCCAGTAGTTGTTTTTGGTTGTCATATTAGCAAAAATGTTTTTGTTTAACACATATTCATTATAGACACGCTCGGTTGCACATGGTGTTTGTGAGTTACGTATCCATTAGAGCAGCGTTTCTTAAACTTTTTTATCCGTGGAACCCTTTTTTATGTGCACTTTCACCGTGGAACACCGACTTCTTTTTTAACTTTTTTGTATTGAGCTTTTAGCAATAAGTTATTACAGCTCGACAATTAGAACCACTATTCTTTGTTTAAATACTTTCAATGGGTCATTTTATATACAAGGATTATTTACAATAAAAGTTATAATTATGTGTCAACATTTAAAATTTGGAAAAAAAAACCACAAGTTTCGAGGAATCTTGAAGTGACCTCCGCGGAACCCTCCGCGGGTTCCACGAAACACAGTTTAAGAAACGCTGCATTAGAAATACGTTGGACAATGGTCAATTTTCGTTCCATTTTAAGGATAACGAAATAGGATATTTTGACGGAAAGTGGTGGAGGGATGTCAGAAGCAGAAGCAATAACGGATCGTTTGGTATGAGGATTATTGAATATGGTGGTGCAGTATTAGTTGAAAAAAAACGAATGTTGACATCGGAAATAATACACATGATTTACGAATAAATAGCATGTGCTTGCAGGTGGCGTATTATAGCAGCAATTTATATACGTTGTTAATCGTAGTTTTCTATTAAGTACCTACTTTGAATGCTTTAAGGACAATCACGTCGATGTAGGCGTTTACACCCCAATCGTTTGAATTGTTTTTAACTTCTTTAAAAATTAATTTGAATTGCCCCGTCATTATATACCGCACGTTGAAGATCCATTATTATACTTGTATACTATAGGTAGGTTAGTAGGTACCTGCCCGCGATAATCTCTTCACTGTACCCTCGAATATAATAACAACATAAATACAGGTATTAATAATCATAATTATGCCCACTTTCTGTTTTTAAAAGCAATCATCGACAGTAATAACTAATAAGTATTCAAATTTCAGGTTTTCGGTATTTTCAATGTATTCTTCTTCTTGTTCTTCTTCTTCCAAAAAAAAAAAAAATAAAATAAAATACACGCCTGTCTAAATTATGAATATATTCCATTTTTTTTTTTAAACACGCGATCTTCGAACTTAGGTACCTGATATAGTATCCGCCTCTTTTTTGAAAATAATTATAGTTTTTAACGAAAATAATTGATTATTATTATCGTTATAAAATAATGATCATCTACATATTATAGTGATTATATATTGACTATATGTCTAAAAGAAATAGTGAACTTAAAGGCATAATATGTATAAGATTTTTGACAGAAAACAATTTCATAAACGAACAATATAATATTATAATAAGGTAGGTATAACATAATTTTATTCGATGATTATTTTGGTAAATTGGATATAATGTTACAACTTACAAGTAAGACAACGATATTATTATGGCCATGTAATGCATTTTAGTAAGCTACTTGTTTTTTAACAATTTAAATAATTCATCAAAAATTATAACACCCACTCGCTCGAGGAATGCATAACTTCGAAACTCGGTTCAACTGCACCATATATCCGCATGGGGAAAATGTCTATACGTCAAATCGATTTTTATCGAGAACGTCTAAAATGACAAACCACTGTAAAAGACAGCTGGTGCAGCTCTTGACGAGATCCGATCGATATCCTTGATGTTGTCGGTCGTTTATAGGAAGTTCCATTATGGTTCCGAAAACTTAATGTCAGCACAAAGCAAAACACCTGCGCATTGTTGTCGAACAATACAACGCAGCGGCGGCGGCGGTATGTCAAGGTATATAAAGTACATACCTAAACATATATATATATATATGTGTGTGTGTGCATGAGCAAAATCTCAGGGCGAGGTTTAAAATGTATAACAACTTCCCACGCAGGAAATGCGATCGCACGCCGCCGTAAGACTCTTCAAAGTCAAAAACGCAATGTCAGACCGATTCGGATAAGATGTGTAGAGAAACGCATGCGCACATCGCAGAAGACGAACAGAGACTTATTTAGAATTTTCGCACCCTATTGCTAATTTTTTTGTCTCTCCTTTAAATGTAACTTTTTACTGTGAAAAAACTAATTTAGATTAAAATAATATTATGCTGTGTTATATCATTAAAAAGAAAAAACAAATATAAAAAGAAAGATTAACATTTGTTTACTAAATGTTTAATTGCAATAATAATAAATCAATAGTTATAGTAACACATTTAACTTAGAATGTATAAAAAAATTATCAAACTACATATACAATAAATTCAATGTTCAAAAAAAAAAACGTTTAAAAGTATAATATAGTAATAAAATTGAATTCCTCGGGATTATAAAATAAGTTCGGATAGCAATAATCACAATAAAGGTTAAATCTTAAATATTAATTAATTTTTTTTTAATATAGGTAACTAAATTTTATGATTATTCTTACTAAAAACGAAAATATGCCCTCCGAAAAAGTGCGATCTGGAGCGACCACCCACCTTAAATACGGCTATGCCTTCAAAATTACAAGCACAAAAGTGATATATGTTATATTATACGTGAGGCAAAACACGTAAGACAAAGCGTGTTTTTAATTTAAAAAAAAATGAAAGATAGAAAAAAAATCACTCACCGGTGCACGCACGTCGCACCGTTCGTCGTGGTGTTTATTGTGCAGCCGTAATCGCATACTCGGCCGTCGCACGCATATAATGATAATTTAATCTTAATAATATAATATCATATTATCATAGTAGGTACACGTGAAACCCATGCAGATCGGAATGTATATATATACTATTTAGGCGGGCCCCGACCATAGGATCACCCGCTTTGGTCACGACCTCCGGGGAGGCCTCCAGACGCGGCCGCCGCTCATTCATGTTTTCGTTTATTTTGACTGCTGACGGGCTCGGAGCCGGTCTCGACAAGAACACACTCACATACATCCTACACACCAAACCTAACAAACAATACAAATAGAGGAGGCGACAGACTAGACTGCGTATACACAATGTACTAGTGTATAAGTACTGCATATATATGTATATATGATTATACATAATATACGATATACAGTATACATTACATAACCTAACCTAACCTGGTATTGTCTCCGTCATCGTCTCTGTCGTCTGCCTTGTCTTTCCGATAGTTACATTTACACCGAAACAGCGCCTCCGCGTGTACAAGACGATGGGATCGAAGTTGTACGATGTAGAAAACTAAGTCGTCGATTTCAGTGAGCACAACTGACAGATAATCGGATCACTGGAGCACTCCCATTGTACGGTGTATAGGTAGACTTTGTGGTCGTCGTCCTGCACTGACGTTATCAACATTGTCTGACACAAACATGAGCACCACCGTCATTTTGTATATTATTAAAAATATAAATTCGATTACTTAATCGACGGCTGCGAGTTACCACAATTACATTCGGGGGCAGAATTGGACACTGTAAGCTGCGAGTTAATTTCTGATGAGCTGTTTCAAAAACATTTGCCAAGTATGTATACAAGTGCATAATATATCATAATGTATATTACCATTTATGAACGTTCCCAATATGAAACTGTATGTACTTCCTATGGCCTATAATGGATATAACAAATATCTTAGACGAAAAATTAACCGAGAAATAGACAGACACAAATGATCAATTTCCTATAACCAAAGTGCATATTATAATATTGCACTAAATAATTTTCATTACCTTTGTTAAATTAAGCTGTCAGTATAATATTATGATTATTGTAATTTGTAAAATGCATACACATTCTACAACGGCGAGCTTATTTAATGCCCACCTAATAAACAAAAAAGAAATACTTTAGTATAAATACGTCTCGAACCACTGAATCATATACGATTTAGTACAATATATATATATATATATATGATGGAGTCTAAGCATCAAGTCCGGAGACATTTCGTAAGAAGTGCTTTACTGCACACCAACGAGCATCGCATTGACTATGAAAGCATCGGATTTGTGTTTATATAAAATATTAAAGTTTGTAAATGTTATAATATATTTTATGTACATGAATCGTATCCGATAAAGTCCGTCGGGTTTGTTTTAATAAAATATTATGCCTTTACGGTGGCCGGCCAAAAAAAAGAGATGGATATAATATTGTATAAAGGTACACTATTAAACCATGGGAGACGGTCGTCGTGTCGTGTGCCGTCGCCTATGATGTGTATATAGGACGCAGTGGTGGCGGGGAAAGAAGAAGTCGTCGGCGATTGCTGCTGCCATACCACTCCGTTCCACGCGGAAGCGTTTCTCACAGCGTGACGTCACAGCGCCGCCGCCGTCGGAAGTGGCCACCGCGGTCGCGTGGAAGGGGGCACCGGGGCTCCGGATGGACCGCCGGCCAACGGTGTCTCCGATCGGTTCTTCAATAGTCCGTTGCCAGTGGACTGGCGAAGGCCAAGGTCTGATATTTTCTTTCGTACATTTGCACACCGTATAAAATATATCATTTCCTATATCAATATTTCTGACAAAACCCGACTATAACATTTTATCCGACGGTTTATAAAAATTGTTTAGATTTTTCTTCCGTCATCTTTCATTTGCCGTGCACACATTTTTTGCGCGAGTGCAGTTTTTTGCGAAAAAATTTATAACATTTAATTTAAACCGAAATTTGTTTTATTTAATCGTTTTCGTTGTGCGCCGTTCAGCCGCCAAGCGGTCCAGTCCGCCGCACCAACTACACCGCCTACACGGAAGCACCGTCTTCCGTCGCCTTTTCACGAAGACTTCCACTATTTCAAATGGGTAAGAATTTGTTGTCAGGTCTTTGACCTCTGTCTTAAATAAGGAATTTTTTTTATTGGTTTTACGAATTTGCAAATCTCGACCACACTGCAACATTATCTATACGCGCAATTTTGCGGTTTTTCGATCGATCAAATATATTATTACAGATACGGTCAATATAGACACGTAGCATAGTAATAACAATATTTCTCTATCTCTCTCTTTCTACTCCGAGATCATTCCGTTGTTACATGAAATATTATAATATACATAATATAAAAATGTTTTTCTTTTGCAATAAACTATTTCTTATTTCATCAGCGGCAAATATTATGTTTCAAAAAAAAAATAAAGCAGCCATAGAGCTGAGAACTGGTCTTGATAACGCTAGTCTAATCTATTCACCTCATTACAGTATATTTAATGTGATATTGAACAAAAATATTCTTAACATGGGATTAAGATCTGCAACAGTTTCTTTGATATCCTATAATTTTTCCTCAAGCTCAGGTATTGATAAAATCGGAAAATTAACACTTTTAAGTACGTGTAACTGCAGTAAATAGAACGACTTTCAGCCGATAAAGTATAGTTTGAGCTACCTATTTGAAACGCTATGTATATGGCTCAAACCGCAAGTAAAACATTATATCTAGGTAAAATAAACTTTAGAACTGCACACGTATGTATATGTCCTACTGCAGCAATAAGGTGTAGAAAATATATTTTATACGATGTACGTATACATATTATAGACATAATATAGACCGTATCCGTTGTATAATATATGCACTGCAAACGCATACGCGCATCGTCCAAAATATTCGTATTATTCACGGCCAAACGGCGTCATATGTATATATTCTCGAAAAACCTGCAAGTATACGCTGCTATTCGTGTGTTAATAATTATAATATAGTCCGCGTCAAATTAGGTTTCCGTATTTCGGTCTCTCGCGGAGTGCTGAGCATGTTACGTAGATAAAAAAGCCTACTCGAACCGACCGCTTTGACGAGGACGGCCAGCGTCGCATATACAACAAAATAATACATAGCATACCTCTATATAGAATAATAATAATATAATATTATGCACACACGACACACGGGCGTCGCTGCTGCCGGTGCAGCTGCAGTCTGCGCGCGCGCCGCGGATAACAATCGAACACGTCATAATATACGTGACCCGTCCGTCGGTCCGTCTGCGATTCTCGTCGTATATGGGAGGTATGCGACACAGACGAGCGAAGTAACACTCGGGTTCAAAAACGTGTGGCTATTCTGTAATATATACGTATAGGTAATAATACTATGATATCGTTTTCAGTTAAGACCCCGGGCTACCATAGCTCGGATGACTCGCGATACAGATTTCTTCAGAGGCATTTCTGAAGATAAATTATTATTATTGCACCCACACACACACACACACACACACACACAAACACTTATATATATATATGGAAAAATCCATAACATAAATAGTTACCAAGCGAACGTACAACGACATAAACGATAAACGAACTGCTACACCGCACCACAACAATATAATATTATAATTTGCGACGTACATATATATTAAATATTGCAATAAAACTATATACAAGTAGACGGCAACGCAATAGAATATTGAAATATACGGCACCTATAATAGGATGAGATTGTTAAAAAAAAAACGCGGTTAATGTACGTAGAGATCATCGTAGCCGGCGAATGAAGAAGACGGTGAAAATCACTCGATTTTTTCACTCGAGATCGTTTCCTAGAAGACTTCACGCCCGGCGAAAGCGACAACGCGGCTCTATACATCGTATACTAATTGCATTGTCTATATTATTTTTAAATAATATAATATATTTAGGTGGTGACGAAAATAGTAACCTGCAGGTGTATAGTCGGGCTCGGATTTATTCTTCCGCCGACTGATCAATTCATCACAGTGTTTATGTTTTGATTATAATCCTCATGAGTTTTTTTTTTTACGCGCGGCGTTCGTTATACGTCATGTGCCGAACAACCGCGAGCCGTTATACCGAGAAAATATGTTCGCTCACTTAATTTCCCCCTGGCTAATACCGTTTTGTTTCAGACGGATTTTTTGCAAGGCATTAATCTAAAATACAAAACAAAACAAAAAATGCAGAATATAAAACGGCCAGCCTTACAGGATACATATTATATCGATATGTATGCAGTGTTTAAGTTATCCGACACGCGGGACTGGTTTTAAACACAAGACAACGCACATTATAATATACTATATATTATATAGGACATAGGTATTACAATTTGTATTATCCATATTATATACACACCACACACATACACACAACAAACAATTATAATAAATCGAAGTGTTTCTCTCGGATAAAACATATTACATTATATAGGTACATAGATATAGGTTCGATTTTTTTTCAAACCGTAATCCGTCGACGATGTCATAATAATAATGATAGGCTTCAAAACGTCACGCGTAACGTTGTTTAATTGCCCGCGTACGTATTATTATTATTTTATAATCATATCATTACAGCGATGGCGAATACGCGCGTTATAAGACATACTCGTATTAAAATATGTACACAGGTACAGGCGTAATATATTATGTGAAAATAAAACGAAATGAATATTCATTATCAATTATTATTATATTTACTCGTCTCTTCCCGATAACGGGAGTCGTGTTTCACTGCTGCGCTCGAGGTGTGCATAATAAAATATAATATAAAAGTAGATACATCAAGATTGAGGAGGGTGACATTTTTGCGGGGGGTATTCGTTAGACTTTATCGCCGTTAATAATATCTATTTATATCTCATTCTCGCATGAGTACCTGCCTACAAATCATTCGCTGTCGACTGTCGAGGTATTGTTATTGCGGAAAGCAGTCGTGGTGATAATATCGACATCAATTAACCTTTAATTATACATAAAAGTCACTTGTCGCGTTGTCGCCCATTTAACACGGCACCGAAATATCGCAGAAGCTGGATGTTTAGAGTGTTTAAGCCCTATACATAAACAACGTGCGCATTATAATCATACATTTCAATAATATTATAGATTTTAAACATGATAATATGCCTATTGTTCAGTGGTTGATGTAAGGGTCAATATTGCCACTGAAAAGTTCAAACTGTTTCTCTAACCGTTGGCCATTTTTTTTTTTTTGCTTCATCTGCATTTAAATTATACAATTATCGTTTGTAACTGCATATAATCAAAACTAGTGTCTATTATATTGGATAGTGGGTAGCAAAGAATTATGAAATAATATTATAGAAAATTAACTCAATATAACATAAACATTATTAAAGTGTATCTTTTAGAGTATTTTATACGGTTTTAAATGTGTATTCAACCTGTATAAAAAATATCGAAAAGTCAAATTTAACTCATAATTTTACCTTTGACAACATATTTTTATCTAATCATCTCATTCAATTTTAAATTTATAATTTATAAATCATCATGAAATTTGAACTGTAATAATTGAACAGTGTTTACCTATAGTAAATTGCTTTAAATAGTCCTCCAAAACTTAAAAAAAAAAACAACTTAAGGGGATAGGTTTATGGGTCTATTGTGCACCTACGTAACAGCGACAGACCTGAGGCACGTACGCCTTACCTTGATTTAATGTTTGTTTTCATCTCGATATTTGTCTCATACGCTGAAAAAAAAACCAGTTACCGGGTCACGTTAAAATAACTATAAACACAGTTTAAGGCCATCGTTGAATTTTACGTTTTTATACGTTCCTATAAATATAATATCTAATATAATTATTATTACACGTATGTAGGTAGATAGCATATAATATGCTTGTAACGACACGCCGACGTCATAATATACGATATTATACGATATTATGCGCGCACACATAAAGCAATAATTATTGACGACGATTAAAATACGTGGCTAGGTCTACCGTTATAGTCATAATACGATCTGCTACTCTGCTAAGGTTGTATAACCAAGCTAAATAATAAATATATAATAATATATCGACCACCTACCTATACGTAAATGGTAAAATATTATAAAATACTAAAAAATAATAACATAATGATAATACTGTGAGCTTGTACGACAAGTATAAGCATAAGTGCACTATATAGACGATGGCTTCAAAGGGACTATAAACTCTCATGTCTTGGTTTAAAAAAATAATGGGCCAGTAAACTATTTTAGTTGAACGGATCAAGAAAATATTCCCTTTTTTTTATTATTTAAGAAAATTTACAATTTATATAATAAGTAAATATGATGAGTACAATATTACAGGACATGAAAATATTCCTACAATTATTTTATAAGCCACTACAAGGTTAGTAATAAATCGAAATGTTTAACGATGCTTAAGTTGGGATGATATTAAATTTCCATTGATCACGACGTATTTAAATAAGACATTTTAGTTGCAATTATAATTAGTTAGATTTTTACTTCGAGTTTGATGACAAAAAAGTGACCAAAAATCACGTGGGTACCTTATTATGTAAGCCATATAATCTTTATTAGTGATCACAATTTGTTGTAAAGCTGTGCTAATAAGTTCTGCTATTTGCAAACGTTGTTTCGATCAATGCGACGGTAGAAAAATTACCGAACAACTGGTATATTATAAAATTGTTTCTTGGATTTAGAAATACCTACAAAGTATTTATAATTTATAGTTATGACAAATTAGTTTTTTAAATTAGTGTTGAAAAATATTCAAGGTTTAGTCTTTATAATTATAGAGTGAAAAAAGAGTATAGTCGGCCAGAAAAAGATGGATGATCTGTGTATCAATTTATCAGCCCTCGCCAGGAAAATAATAATAAACACTATTTTCGATCATATCGGAATGAAAAATGCATATTGTACATAATAATATTATTATATATAGGTAGGTCATACGATTATATAGAAAATAATCTAATGTGTGAAGACATAAGTCGTTACGATATCGCGATGCAAAATGACGGACGCGTCGAAGAGTAACTTTTTGACCGAAAAGATCAACAAAAAAACCGAGTGAACCGAAGAATTGGAGCCGGTTTGTAATTGATGCGTCTACCTGATATAATGAAAATATATCGTCGAGGGACGACCCGACGGAGACAATTGAACGAGATCGGCGGTGCGGCGTATAATGAGTGTCATTACGTTCCATTAACGAATGTATCACATGACGACTGCACGTCCGACCGAAATATAAAAATAATAATAACAATAATACTCCAATGATGATAACAATAATAACGAAAAAAAACTGTAATGGCAAACAGATCGTCGTCAAGGCCAAACGCGCGCAGATAATATGTGTGTCAACGAGACTCGTCGTGGTCGTCAACTGATCCGATTCTCACACGGTCACTCTCGTCCACCTGACTGTACACGCACGTCGCTTTCCGAAATAATACATGATTAAACAATAATAATGGTGATAGTAATAAATAATAATAATAACAACAACACAGATCGCGTGACTGACCTACGGCCGCGGGGTACGATGACAATTGATCCATCGCGTTATTTTTTTATTATTGGGGCATCGCGCACACGCCTCTACTACATGCATACAAATTTGGATATGTGTGCTGCGAAAAATGAAAACGATTTCGATAGAATCTCATGAAATATCTACCAAGAGTCTTAGCAGATCAAATATGTATGTTGTCAATAAATCGAGACGACCGTTTACCGATTTCCTTTGCAAAAACTAAACTGATGATACATAAATTATGTATTATTATTGCATTAACTATCCTCGTACTTATATGAGATACACAAAATTCATTTCCATCAATCAAGTGATCTGACTGTTTCGCCAGAGTAAAACAAAAATAATGTACATAGTATAAGTCATATTATATAAAAATCTGAAAAGGTTCTGATTTTATTTGGAAGCAAAATAAAATACTTATATAATATTACCTATAAATACGACATTTTCGTTTGCTAATGATCTGAACGATGATTTTTCGACTAAAATAAAAAAGTTATTAAGAAGGTGCACCGGCCATTGTCCTCCAAACGTTTGCGTGCCCACATAAATATATATATTACTTGTATGTAATATTTGATGATATACAGTACCTACTATCAAGAGGCGGCGAATATTAATTTTTCACCGGGCGGAAAATTCCTTGAGCCGACCTTCACGTACCAAATCGATATGGTGGGTTTGCATAATATGTATTATTAATTATTATTGCTAATTATAATATATAGTTATCCACGCAATGCGTTTACACCGAACACCGAAGACTAGCTATACCAGCACCTAAACAGTATTGATTTAATTGTACAGTTTTTACGCGGTATTAATATAATATTGGTGTCTAATATCGATATTAATTCTACCGCAAAATCGTGCAGTTTTAGCCTCGAAATCACGGGATGTACACGGACCACGCCGTCATAATGTTTAAATTCACAGTGTTAATCACAACTATGCGTATAAGGAAAAAAAACCTAAAAACAATTATATTTTGTTCACGCGGAGGCCGCCTTTTTCGTATACATATATGAGTATTTTATACGTT
The DNA here is from genome assembly GCF_001856785.1 of Myzus persicae. NCBI lineage: Eukaryota > Metazoa > Arthropoda > Insecta > Hemiptera > Aphididae > Myzus > Myzus persicae. Next base: position 188,375 of record NW_019100714.1, read on the forward strand.
ATTTATACTTTTTTGCAAGTGGGAAAATCACAAATAAAATAAAATGAATCTTATGGTCTCTGGTATAGGTTAATTTATTTTTGCACGGTCCATAAAGTAGTTGTATCCGTTATATATAGGTACGCGTTATGCGATGCATCCGACGAAAAGCGGATGTAAACTGTTTTGGTACGATTCGCGAACGTACGGACTTCAGTTTCCTGCAGAGATGATAATATCTGGGCATGTATTATATTATGACCGGCGGTCGACGGATCGAAAACAAAACAGGATTTTCGGAGGAATAAAAAATTCGTATCGTATTATGTAGATCCGGCCAGAAATTATGCTCGTCCTCCATCACCGCCGCCGCCGATTTTCGTTTTCATCCTCGTCGCGTGCGCGTATCCATTATTATTATTATACTATACATATAATAGTGTGTTGACGACGGGGAACTCGCATGCTACGCCGGCCGAGATTTGTGCTATATCTTTATAATATTATAATTATGTGATATGCGTTATATATATATATCTATATATATATATATAGATTATTATGGCGTGACCAGTCGCCGAGTGAAATGGAAGAAAAATCGATACAGACTGCACTGCGGAAATCGACGAGGGAGTGTAGGTGTTTGATTTCTTCCCTGCGGTAATCGTTTCACCAATTATACTTGTTCGTCGATTGTTTTCGAAAGGTATCCCGTACGCACACAAAACATACGCACATCAGCCGGTCAGTTCGAACGCACGCGGCTATAGTATAATAGACGTTTTCAATTACGGCCACAAATTCAATTTCCATAACACCGATCCCGATGATACATCCTGAAGCCTAAATACTATAATATACAGTATATTATAACTATACGCCGATGCGAGATCGGACCCGCGTGAGAAAAAGCACGCGAGAGCCTGTTAAATGTTCATCAGCGGGCCACGTGCATATTGGTCTCACGGTCGATCTTAGAGGACGTCCGTTGAGGAGTTGCCAGTGACTTCGACGCTAGGCTACAAACGTACCGATACAACGACCGTGATGGCTTATTAATAGACGATAACGCATATACTCGCACGCACGTTATTGCCATTCCGTACTGTAACGAGCGTTCGCATAATACGCACTCGTCTCGTTTCGTATATGGAGAAATGTTCCGTTTCCTTTTTTTTATTCTCTCCAAAAGCTACACCTAGCTTAACACTTTCGTATAATAACACTTGGAGATTGCGCTACACGACGTAATAATGCTTGCGCGGACCGACGGAATCTACGATAACACAGTTATATATTATTATACAGAGTGCAAAAGTGCCCGCACATAACGGACCGACAATTAAAAATGTTTACGCACCACCGGCCGCGTAGTATAGGTAGTAGGTACCCACCTATATACGTGATACTAATTTGGCCATCCAGAGTCTCCACTCCGCCGCCGCGCACTCTGTATATATTATTATTATTATATATACACGTATATAGGTGGAATGAATTCCGCGCTGTCCGCGAGTCCCGTTGCTCTTTGTGAATGTTTTTGCGGGGAAAAAAATAAGAATGAAAAAAAATGACGACGACGACGACGTTAATAATTGTCTTCGACGCTGCTCGATATAATAACGATATATTCGGTGTGCAGTCTCCTCCGATGCACGTGCTGGCAATTTATTTCGACTCTGCAGCATCACGTTATAATATGTGTGTGTATACGAGCGCGCAATGTGCGGTGGTATGGAAATTGAATTTCGTTCTTTAAGACTATTTTTTTTTTTTACATTAACGATTTACCGTACGGCCAGTGCGTCGAACAATACCCAATTCCGTATTGACCCACAGTCAATCGACGACCGCGGTCGCGTGGCTAGCTATGTCGTGAATAATAATATATACATATATTGTTATGATGACGAGCACTTGCACTCGCGCGTACGCAACTCCGTTATGGCGTTAGAAAAACGACATTTCCGAATCGTTTCAGTGGTAAGAAAATGTTTTTAAAAAAAAAAAACGTATAACGATCATCAAGCTATAACGGTGAACATATACGAACTGCAGTTGTAGGTACCTGGTCGCGGTATAATACCAATTTATTGCTTACCGACCGAGATTGACAGGTCGACCATCGTAATTAATAATAAATAACACTGCACGCTATACGATGCATATGTAATAAACAAACTAATAGGGTCGTATAATAATATGATTATACTGTCAGATGATTTTTTTTTTGGAGCTGAACCACTCATCATTACTCGATCAGTTTTTATGTTAACATTTGTTTTTAGGTAAAAGTAACCATACAATACCTATATAATATTTTAAATGAAAAATTAAAATGGTTACACTTTAGATTTTTGTTGAGGTTAAGGGGTACACCACGAAGGTTTTTTTAAAAACATATACGTACTTATATTATATAGTACGCACATTCACCTAAATAATATAGTAACAATAAACCTAGTACCTACCTATACACGATATATTTATACAAGTGCATTTTGAAAGGTAGGGAAGAGAGGATCCAGGGAAGTCAGCTGAATTCATTTTATCTTCCTCGTACAATTATTATGTATACATTAACATGTACGCGAACGTCTTATGGAACTACGCAATTATACTGCGCGATTTAGTCGGTCGCATTATGGTTTTTCTAACCGAACAGATGATAATTATATCACGCTTTGCACACACTATACTATTGTTTTTACGTCACGGATGCGTTTTTCGGCATATTATTAATAGACCGGTACCACCGAGCGCCGGTTGTCCATATTCCGACAAAAATCAAACCAGCGATATACATAGACCGAAATCATCTGCAACTATATTATGATAGTATTTCCGAGCGAGATCCGTAAATACGACATCAAACACGGGGGTAGGCATGGGTGACTATAGCATACGTAAATTTATATGAAGGTACTCGTCGACAACTCGTGCTATACTCACAATATAGTCACTATATATACTATGGGTACCTACTCGGTTTCACGCCCTATGATTAATGATCGGTAAACAATAATTAGCGTGTACATTATTATTATTATTACTATCATCATTACCGTGGGTGTGTATGTGTGTGCACACCGACTGACAAGGATCGTTTGTCGGAGACTCAGTCGCCACTATTAATCAACGTCACATTAACACCTCGGCGTGTGCACTACTACAGGTGCAACATATATACTGAGGCGGTGGTGCAGCATTTGCAAAACCTGCTCAAACAACGAAATTGTTTCCGTGTATTTTATTAGAGCGTTCTTCCATTGACATGATATATATTTTAATATAAGTATTCGTAATTTTGTATTCTCCATTTCCACGAGTTCTTCCGCAAACAGCATTTACGTATATAATAGTAATTGTGTATACTTACACCAAGTCGATTAAAACATGCACGGTGAGCACCAATTTTTCGTCCACTAATCTAAACGTCACATTTTTGTCCGTTTTCAATGCAACGATATACGTGAAGGGTGTTTTTCATCAATTTCACCGCAAAGATTCGTTATAACATTTCCCACAATCTAACGAATTGGTAAGAATGTTTTTGGCAGAAAAAAATCATTAAGATATATTATAATTATTTTACAGTGAGCACGCACCGGTTTCAGATATAGGTATAATTGTCGAGGTGCCGCGGCCGTCGTACATATTACTTTATATACGCGCATCTGTACGATGAGAACCAATCCATATTATAATCGTATAATATATTATTATATTATAGTTTCTTGATGATACTAATAGTATATTGATTACTGTATTACGTACGTTCGGAACATTCAATTTCACCGTTGCCGCCGTTCTCGGTCGTTCGTTTCTCGCGATGTTATGATAATAACTATAATACATAATATTATGTAGTACACCTCATGTTCTGTATAAATACCGCCGCGTATACGCGTTTCGTAATAAATTAAATAAGAATAATCCATTACACCTATAATTATCTCGGGCTTACACGCGCAGTTTAATACACGAGTTTAAAAGCGTGTACAGATAAGTTCACATGATGGCATTTATCTACCAAGTCCGTACGCGCATTACACACATTATATACCTACTACGATAATACGGGATAAGGACTCGGCCTAGGCAAACTCGCCCCTCCCACCATCATCTACAGACACCAAACGACTGGAAGACTCAACGAGTGTGTGCGAACCACCGCTTAATCTGTTTAAGATTATCGTGCGGCCGATTTCTGATCGTGGCAACCGCGATATGATGATGAAACGAGCATGGGATAAATGGTTTTAAATTGTTTTTAAAATAGTGTAATCGAAAACTGGTATGCAATGAGGTATACCTACCGGAAAATATCGTGTCGGTTCGGTAGCGTATACATAATAGTACTACCCGGTATACCTTATCATAATGTTTTGAATAATAATCGACTTTCGACCTCGAAACGGTCGCGGGGAGATAGCCGCCACCGGCATATCGCTGCATCTCACCGCGGCTGCAGCTCGTCGTCTAACACTGTGACATATTATTATAACTGGGCGAGAGGGAACGAGCAGGGAAAGAACAATGTATAATGATAATAATAATAATAATATCAGACGGACGATATATACATATACGGGAAATATAAACAGGAAAACCATCTGTTGTGAATACGGGAAATAACGAAGTCCTCGGAAGGTCGGACCGCGATAGTATATTATAACGGTGTATATGCAGTACGATCGGTTGTGGTCGCGCATACGTGTATATGTATATGTGTGAATCGAACAGAACCTATGGTCGAGAATTCCTTTCGTCGCGAACAGTCCGCCGCCGCCGCTGCCGCCGCCGCGTTCAATTATATATTATTATTATTATTATTGTTATTATTATTATTATGATTGTTATAATACGGCTCGATGGCATAGTAGATGCGTACTATAATATCGCGTACAATATCGTTGTGCGTTTCTCACGGGCGATTAACCGAATTTAGTATATATATACGTAAAAAATAATAGATACATACACACACACACACACGCATATACGATCGTAACGTTTTACGACACACAATAATACTGTATTATTATTACGAATATACGATAGTGCATTTATTGCAGTGCGGGATAGGCGTATTACCGACGACGACGGTTACAGATAATCGCGATTTGGAGCAAACCGTACACGAAAAACCGGTTGCATCATCCGCAGCTGATATCGCATATTATATATTATATATATATATATGACGTATACGCGACCGGTTTGTGTGTGGTGTTCGATCGCGGAAAAAAAAACAGCCTCCGTATACACATAATGATATGATACCTACAATCGCACATGGATAAAATATGATACGCGCGTGTTATACACGACGTGTAAAATAATATTATATTGTGCGATGATTATACAGACGCGAACAATGTTGAAAAAATTTGCGAAAACAGCGATCATCGTCTTTCCTCGTACAAGGAGTGCGCACCTACCAAAAATATATAATATAGGTACGTAGCCACGTAGGTCTTCTCAGCGTGTGTTTACATTTTATTATATTACTGTCGGTATTCCACGGGTAAATACAATATGTGTATATTAGATTATACTGTAAACTGTTGCGCTCATCGGCCGACGAGCGCATAATATATTACCATAATACATATTATTATACATACAATGTATAATATAGTGGCATGGCCTGTGACCGTGATCCTCGCGCACCGTGCGAATTACCGTGGGCGGCCGACGACGAGACTCGCCGTTTGCCCACACAGAAAACGTTTAACGATGCAATATATTACATCTCCCTTTGAAGTCGAGACGTATAGCTGGTATAATACAAGCATCCCAGCCGCAGAGACGGTATTGTTGTAACAGTATGTATTCAAATAGAGTGGTAATATAGTGGTAATAGCGGTAGTATGTATATTATATAGTTGTGGTGGTATACGGTTCTCACAGTCGAAACCTTTGAGACGACAAGCTAAATACACACACACACACACATATATATGTTACGTGTATATGACACGCAGCGTTTTTTTTTCTGTCTTTCTAGTTTCTTTCCATATTTTCATTCTTTTTATCGATCTGTGTAATTTTTTTTTCCCGTTTTTTGTACGACGAAGATGTTGGACGTTTTTACGCGCGCGAGCACACACACGCACGTGAAAAACGTTTCGTACATATCGTCACGTATCGACCGACCGGCCTGCTGGAGGAGCGCATAGAGGAGGAGCAGAGAGCGCATAACTGTAGATCGCCGACGGTAGGTCGATACGCCGCCGCCGCCGTGAATCTCCAACGCGTATTGGATCATCGCACACGCACACACCTGCGGTAACGACGATATTCGGCTAAAGACAATATCGTATTATCATAATAACACGTTATGGGTTATTTGTATTATACGCGTCACCGCGGTGCATTGTATGCAGTATGCACATTGCATATGATATGCGTACCTATATACTGTGCGGTGCTCGTATTGGAAATTAGCATAAAATAAAAGAGGGGCTCCTGAGTCCTGGACTTAAAAAAAAATGAACGTGACTTTAAATGATTGAACGCGACACATAAATAGAGAGAAGACCACGTAACTCTAAACAAAGATCATCAAACAAATAATTACAATACATAAGAACAGTAACGCGGCATAATCGTCTATATATACTTCGGATGCCGATCAAAATAAATATTTGTGTATAATAGAAATTTACTTAATAAATAATATACACCGGCTAGAATAATTTATAATTTTTTTTAAATTACAGATCAATCATATTTCACTGCGGTATTGTAATAATAATAATAATAATAAGTTAAAATGAAACATACCGTGTAAATAATTGATAAGGGGTCCAAAAGATTTATAAAAATGTCAGTGAAATTCTGTCACCTTACGATCTCCCCTCTCCCAATTCGAGCTCTGTATTTATGTACTTCCGGGTTTATTGCTGACAATATAATATAGGACATCGTAACGTCGTTGAAACGGTATATTATATTATTACAACAATTGATGAAATGAGCGCCACATCTCAAGCGCAAGAGGCGATATCGCGACGAGTACGTATAGGTATTAGGTACACGTATAGGTCCGATAATGTTGCATATTTAATTTCTTGAACATTTGGTGCGCGTCTGAGATCTGCCATATTTGAAACATCTTCCGATTAATCCGCCGAATCGATATCGTTCGCGACGGTCACCGCCGCGAGATCGACTCCAATCTCTCACGACGACGACCCATACCTTTTTGCGACCCGCGCCGTCGTGTCGCGTACGACATCGTGGGTTGTGTGTTTACTATTTGTGTACCTACCCGAGCGGTCAGAGACGACGGATCTATTCAGCTGTTGCGGCGGTCGTCTGCCCGACATCATCACTGAACCGCCACCACCAACGTATACAATAATACGATATATTATAGTGAGACGTCTAGTTTGGAACGGCTGTACGATAATATCATCGTCGTCGTTGTCGTCGTCGTCATTGTTTGCCGTTGGCGTGTACAATAGGACGTTGTGCGCGCGCCGCCGTTGTCACGACCGCGCCGGAGCACGACGCGCTCGCCGACATTGCCGCTGCGAGCCTCCTTCATAGACGTCGAAAATATACATAATAATAATAATAATAACAAAAAGATAATATAATAAAGCAATAATGACCCATATTTTGTGCGACGTCATGTCCGCCGCGATCCGTGTTTTCCGGTCGCGATCGCTCGATTTCATACACCAAGTGTATACAGACAAGAACCGTCGCAGCGGACGAACCGAATTTTACGACTTTATGCCAAAATTCAGATATTCTGGGTCGATATTATAATACAATTATGTAACATTTATTATTGTCGTTATGATAGGCACCTACACGCAGTGTTAATTCAAAGGCTTAATGACGTCTGCAATAGCCAAAATTGGCTAGGTCTTATTAAGTATTCATAGTATATTTATTGAAAAAAACAAGAGGCCCCAACTGCCCCACCCAATTATAGCCATTATCATACAAATACAAATGCGTTTTAAGATAAATTGTTTAATTTACATTCGATATAATATCTATTTAAAAGCAAACAGAATAATAATTTGAGCTAGTAAACAATCACATATGTGGTCAAATATTACATGGTATTGGCTCTTCACCTCTTCCTACATTTCATACGGAAAAAAATAATAACTCTTAAGGGTCTGTGTTGATATTTCGCCTATCATGAATACCGATGAATTACTACTAAATTTCAAATATTTTTATTTTCTGTATCAACTACCACTCCAAACCTAAAAACTTAAGTTATAAAATAGAAAATTGTTTAAAAAATCTGATAAATAATTTTGAATAACTCCGTACGGTGTACATTAAACACTATACCCAGTACCCGGTGACGAGTAGTCAACCAAGCGTGAAGATAATGGAGATTACGACGGGTATAAATAATAATCACTGGGCAGTTATACGACAACGGCAACTCGATATCATAATTTATATTGTATTACCTTAAATTGACAATTACTATATAGTTTTCGTCGATCCGACGTTTAATAAACTCCGATGACGGGACATATTCGATTTTAGTTAGAAAGATGTGACTTTGGAAATATTCGCAAGTATTAAAATTGAATTTCGACAAACTATGAAGGCAGACCATAGAAATTATTTTTTCGGCACGTGCGTCGACTTTTTCCTACGTTATTATAAATTGTCGTCAGATGCACAACGCGTCTACATATTAATATATAGTTTTTTCTTTTAATATTATTATGTCTGTGCAGTACACGACGAGCGTGTTGCAGAAGTTCGAGAGTAGTTATGTGCGTTTTGTTATTTTTTTTACACTTACGGTGGCGGCGACTCATTGTGTTCATCGCGCGCCAATTTTCCTTTTGTTGCCCAGTAATAATGTAAAAAGAAGCATTTCTTATTTATTTTTCGCGCGCCCGTTTTTGTTTCCGCACCGTTTTTGTTTCTCTTCTCGGAACGAATCGAACACGTACTAGTGCACCAGAGAAATCTCCCTTCTTTAATGGAATGCCGTTTTGATTGGGTTGTGGAAAAACGAAATATTTCCGGTCAGAAAACACAATATTATTATTATTATCATTATTATTATTACTGGCGGCCATCGTATTGTTTTCGCGAGTGTATGATTTTTTTCTTCATAATCATTATCGAGTCTGCTAGTTATAATGTTGTGCAAACGCATAAACGAAAATAATAAATATCTGCGCATGCCACGTTGATCAACTTTACAATTCTGTCGCTTTCGGGTGAATTAACCGGTCGACGGCTAGTCGTTTGTTATTATTAATTATTATTATAACTATTTCACAGTTATCATTAGGTGTAATCCGAGTAATGCGCGTTTCCCACGGATGCCACGCAGACGGTCACGGGAGAACCGTCATAAAATAATTATCACCATCGTTGTGAAAAATATACATAATACAATATTATAATAGAATATTTTATCAAAACGACATTTTGCGCAATAATAACGGCGGACGTTCAAGTCGGGCGTCCACCAAAACAGAATAATCCATTAGGATAGGGTTATTCGTGTAACAAAATGTGAAGACTGAACACTATCCACGATCCGAAAAAATTTGTGTAGGTACTCAATATACTGAACATTGTGTACAGTACGTTTTAAAATTATTAACGAATTCTTCGAAGTCTTGTACACGTGTACCTATTAAAAAATTAACGAGCCAAGTGTACTACGAATACAGGGAGAAAAAAATTAATACGCAGAAAACCTACTTAGCAATACAGTGTTTACTGCTTATACATACGGCATCATCTTAGAACGACAAAAATAGGTGACCAATATCGACACGACGAAACGTTTCGATGAAATTTAACAATTGTACGATATTCGGACGCATCAACAACGATATAGAAACGTATACATATACTTTTGACATGACACAACAACGCGTCTTCACCGTAAAAACGAAAAACGCCGTTTCCCTGGACATAATTCGCGCCCGTCTCCTCAACCGAAGCGAGATCATCTCATTATTATTATAATATATTATATTGTTGCAACGATCGCGGTCGCGGAGATATAATATAATATAACGCACGAATGTCTCCGTCCGCAACAATGGCATCTTCCTAGAATATATAATTATAGGAAAGCGGGCCGGACATCTGAGATCGTAAATAAAATTCCAAAAAAAAATAACGTATAGAAAATACATTATGTTATATAAAAAGTCAACAACAATAATAATAATACAACAGCAGAGGGTGCGCACGAAAGCACATCGGGCGCGAAGACATAGAATGACCACGACGACAATGCATTTAATTGCATTTTCGTTATTACATAAAATTCGCAATACACATATACATCGGCTGGGACACAATATACGTGTTGAAGACGAACGGTTTTTGTAATTTTTTTTCTTTAACCCATCCATTATAATGTGCGCAGTGACGAGAAGAGCAACGGATTGTTCCACGTTTTTATTATTCATATATTTTTTTTTCAATTATTAAACTTTACTTCGGGCACAGAAATACAACGTTCGGTCGTCCTATGTAGCTGGTCAATAATACTGCACAGCACACGAATACAATAATGTAGGTCAAGAACGGCCGTACGGCACACCACCACCACCACCACCGCCGCCGCCGACGCCAAACCACCGCCGGCGACTCCCGAATCGCATCCGTTTCCGCCGACCCGCGTCGGTCACATGGTATCCACCTATATGGTGTGTTTATAGTGGGCCGTGTTGGACACGACCGAGTCGCCGCCGTCCGCGAGAAGTGCGCGTCTCATTAAAATCGGAATATAATATTATATAGGTATATAGAATTATGTATGAAATAAAAAACAAATTCGGGATAGAAAAAATCCGACGAAAAACGGGTTTCGCGTACACGCACGATAATAATATTATAAATACACTTGTTGCAGACGTGGCGTACGCCTCCGGCGCAAACTCGCCGTTACGCGGTATAAATATATTACTTTATAACATAATATTATGCCGCGTTCTCGTTATAGATCGTTTATGGTATAAATAATATATATATATATATTTATATTATAGACGTGCACTCCTCAAGTGGCGATGACTAATAATATAATATTTATGGTGAGTTCGGTGGGCGAATAAAAATCCGCGAGGAAAAACTAGATCTACACAGACCTCGCCAAAAACGAGTTTCCGTGGCTGCTGCAGGTGCATACAGTTCGTTTTGTGCCCAAAAACTCGTCGACCGCCCAATATTATACCGTTGTATGCATTCATTATAGTAGGTACCTATGATATGCAATTTGAAATAAAAACAAATACGAATTTTATTGAAACACTCGTTGTATACGGTTTTTTTTAGTTTTAGTCTTACCATAACACGTTAGCACGATCCACGTCGAACGATTTGATATTCGAGTAGAGTTTCTTGCATTACGATTACCTACATACAATTGTCAGGACAAGTTATCGACCAATTTAAACGACACTTCACAGATAGAAAATTGATCGGTGGAAGAGGTATAATTCGGTGACCGTGTTGGCAGAACAACTCTATAATATTAGAAGAAATGGATATAAAACAAATTTCCTAAAAACATTCGTTAAATATACGTCGACTGTCCATTAATGTGTATACTTATCAAGACGAGCGATTATAGACAGTACCGTAACATTCTAGCGCAGTATAATAATAGTGTACGAAAAATACAAAAATCTAATCAATCTTAGAGGATTGCCCCGGTATCAGGTGGACCGCGAACGAGTGTACTATTACAATAACTCGAACCGAACGAAAAACGCATTCGGTTTTACTAATATAATACACTAAAATTAAACCGTAAACTATTACAAATTATACACCAGTGTCTACTATATACGAATTATATACGAATTCGTGTAAACGGTTGAATTTAGTTGAATTTTTTTTTATCATCTTTTTACCGAGTTCCTTAATATCCCCCCTGGCATACAACAACGTGCGTATTAACCTGCAGCAGTTTTTTAACGAACGTAATGAGCATAATATATGTCACTCGAAAGCACCGTTGCACCGTGCCAATTTAATAATATTGTATATTAGCGGATAAAGTCCGATTTAAAAAAAAGTCTGTTCAAAATTATTAGGTACATCGTGTATGTATACGTGTTTGTAAAAAATATCACCACACGGTTAAAAAAAAAAAACGAAAATAATAATGCGAATACTGATTAGGAATGTTTTGCATATAATTTGAATACTTGAAACTGCAATACTCAATTAACAGCAGTTTTTTTATACTCGTGTCATCAAAATAACTGATTATCATTATATTTTCGGGAGCTGAATCGCTTTCATCGAAAGGACCTTGGCGTATTGGAAAAGGTGTTGAACCAAGAAATATCACTGCAGATATCGTTTAAATTATAATTGATTTATGTCCCTAAGGTATTCTACTGTTTATTTAACAACTTCCGACTTTTAAATATTTACTGTAAAGCCAAGAAATGAAAATATGACGAGTCTATTTATTTGTAACATTAGGTTTCACGGTTAGAAATATCTACGATATGCAATTAAGCAAATTAAATATAAAAGACAACAACGGAGAAGGTTTGGTGCGTAATTTTTCCGCATCACGTGGTTTTGGTATTACGTATACCAGAAAATTATAAATTACATTAGAATTCGGTCATTCCGTTTTTTTTAGCAATTTTTTCATTATATTTACTCCACATCTCCACGTAATCTTTATACTATAATAATATTTATTATTAAACGATAAAACGATAGAAAAAATAATAATATTAATGATGATGTATGTAATAAAAGTTATATATACGAGGACGCCGTCGGTCAAATTGAATAACGCGTTTTTTCTTAAAATCCGGTAACGCGAAACAACAAAAAAAAATCATTATAAACCTCTCTTCGATTATACGGCAACTACAGCTAAAGGATTGGACGTTATAAGTAGTCATACGCTATTTATTTCGCGTTATTACAATATTTTTTCTTCCCGTTTTATTAACGGTAAAACGTATATAATACACCGGATTTCGTATCCCCCCTTCACACACACACACACACAGTACCTATTATTATTAATTCGGTCTCGTAAGTTTAAACATTTGCATGATTTTTTTTTTGAAACATTAGGGAAAAGTACCAAGTGTGGTACAAAATAAATCCATTACATGTAATAATAGTAATACAAATATAAAGTTTAATAGTGCATATATTTTCTGTGTATTTTTGGTATATCGTAGATTTTTTGAGTTAGTAGCGCATATTATTTCATATACATTTAATTTATAATTTAAAGTGCATGCGTATTTATGCGTTTTTTAGTGCAAAAACCTACGAGTCCTAATCATAATTGTTAGGTATTAAACAGTCGATTGGCGGCTGTTGTCATACATCGTTTGTGTGCAGATAATAATATTGCATATTCGTCATTCGGCCACAATGTAGGCGTTCGTATTATTATTCGAGTAAATTAAAACGGGCCGCTGAACACGACGAGGCATCCTCGTTACATTATTGTTATTATTGTACAAAATCCCCGTTACACGAATTTGTTTATTTATTATAATCGTATATAATATGTGTGTACAAAATATGTGTCACATGGTCCAACCGCAACGATCACCTTACGATAAATAGATAGTTATGCACCGGTGCACGGTCGAAGGGCGTCAGCGACAGAGGCAGCGCACACGTGTTAATCGACCGTTTCTTCGGACTCCGGCAGGTATATAATATCATAATGAGCTCGGTATGTACAACCTAAAGCCCGCGTGTCCGTATACCACGAATAACCACGCTATTATTATGTGTGTACCAAGACGACGGAGTGAGAGAGTTATAAGTCGATTCGCACGAGTTACGTCGACGGCTACCGATGATAGCGCGATGACCAAGTATAGGTATACGTATATCACACTAAAACGGCGATTTTCTCGCAAGAAGCGACACGCCGATGTGGACACGCGACGAAAACGAGTTCACGGCGATCAGCAACGATCGCGGAGACCGATTTTCTAGAGCCAAAACGTCCACTGCTTTAGTGCCATTACGTTCTGACGTAAAACGACGAAATAATCATAGGACATGATACAAATTATATTATACCCGATAAAAATAATAGGCTGCAGCTATAGCCGGTGCAGTGGGGAAGGACAGGGAAAAGGACAAAATCATATCTTCAAACATTGCACATTTTTAAAGAAAACCTTAGTCTTTTGTAGTTAATTTTCTGTAATTACACTGTTTCAGTTGTACATTAATATTAATAAAATTGTATCGGTACCTATAGTATACGAATTATGCACAGTAATCACTTATAAAAGTTTAATAGTTACGTTTTTATAAATTTATATAATACTTCGTTGTCTTAATATGTAGTTAAAATTGTCTGAACGCATTAACTTCTTAAAGAGGACCCTGCATGTGTTGTCTCCATATAACTGATAAGAATAATACCTCAAACCATTTTAATTCAGAATAATCAATTTTTCAATGTTCTTTTCAATATCAGGTAGAATAATTTAACTTATAATCAAAAATTGTTCAAAAACATTTTTACGGATCTGAGTAGGCTTTATGTACATTTTAAATACCCATAAATTGCTTCAAAATTAGAAGATGTAAAAAAAATCCTAAATAATATTTTTATATTTGCATTTGACAATAATAGGTCAGTTTAATATAATATTAAAATAACTACGCTAACTGTATTACGAATATAACAATAACGCTGTTTTCAGAAATTTCGTTATATTGTTTTAACTTAGGCCATTTCGCTACAGTGTGTAAACATTATGAACGAGACGATGGAAAGGATTGCATGGGTTCTAGGAATTATAGTATTCATACGATCTCTATAATTTATTATTCATCATTCTGCAATTTTCGGTATTTTTCAAAAATCCATATTTATTTATCTATATTATTATAATCCGCATATCGCACAGGTGCAATGAGCCCTATAGCTGCATAGTAAATATGCAGACATATCAAAAATGCTCTCACTCGGATCGCACACAGAAAAACGGAATGCATTTTATAACATATTATTATCACATTTTATAATATTATATAGGTAGACACGGCTTAAGTTTGCGCTCGTGTATCAGTTTTTCGTGCGGCACCAATTTGCGTTCGAGAATTTTTTTCTCTCCACCCGTATACACGGCGTGATATTATTATACCGCGGGATGGGTTTTTAATAAGCCGACGTGTGTGGGCCCCCGGCAGTTATCGTGGTGCAATTGGTACACCCCAGTGCTTCTGCCGATATTTTACAATTTTTATGGTCTTTTTTTCAACATTTTTTTTTCCTTTTCATTTCAGACAAGACCACCAGAATGAGTGCGCTGTACGCGTGCTTCGTGATGCTGACGATGGCGTCGGCAACTTCTTTGCAAGACTGCGAAGCTGACATGACCGGATTCGAGCTGGTTACCGGGTACGTGTTCACAGCACCCGATGACTTGCTGGACAGCATACCCGGCACACTAATGTTGACCGACTGCCTGGAGGCATGCCATGCGAACGACACATGCGGATCGGTCAACTATGAGACCGGTCTCTGCGTGCTGTTCTCGTCCAACGCCGACGCATATCCAGGTATGACAATGCACTCTCGACTGCGACGGTTTAGGGAAAACTTAAAAAATTTAAAATTGATACCATACATTCTATATTAAATCAAATGCACTAGACATTATATTGTTAGTTCGATATTCATTATTTATGTAGGAAACAGAAATGGTTCCAACATACGAAATTAAAATAACGGGTCGTCGTTATTGAAAAAAAAAACCTTAAAAAATCGTCACGATTACAAAAATTTAAATTGTTTTGCAAAGCCGCAAGGAAAATAGTATTTTAGTATAGATAGTGAGTGTTATGAGCCTATGCAGAGAACCCACACAGGATGCTCTACGGGAACGATGAGAGTTCCGCGTTAAGAGAATCAGGCTGTATAATATTATATCATTACATTAGGCTTATAATGATATATTATGTGCGTAGACAATAATTACACGCATATAATAATAACAACACGATATCACACACATGATGCACATATACATATTATGGAATACGCGTGAACACTGCACGGTGCGTGTCTGGGATGATATCTTGTGAGGCGGCATGACCATGCGGTGGGCGGGAGGGAAGTTAAAAGGTGCGCGGGCGTGGATATCGTGGGAGTGTCGACGCTGCTTCTATCCGGTTATAGGTCGGTAGCACGAACGCGGGCCACACATATATTATATATATAATATATATATATATATATATATATACATATGATATGCATACTGTACATGGATAGATAGTGCCGTGTCGTCGTGATGCGCCAAAGTCGTCTTAACCCCCTCGAGCTTTATATACAAAATATACGAATATATTATATTATACGAGCGTTTTCTCAGCGGAGGTCGACCTCTATCGGTTCCAATAATCAATTCAAATATTGCACACTCGCTGTACGCGCAGTCTCTGTAAACATCAGAAAACCGTATATCCTTATAACATATAGGTATATACGATTCTAACCTGGTATCGGATCATATATTATACGAGTCCCTTACATTATGGGAGGTTAGAAATATAATACATTTTTTATATAATCTTTTCGTGTCCTCCAGCCGGTAAACGGTTCTCCGGCGCAAACTCACACCGACGAAGTGGCGCAGCCAGACAATCGACTGTCGTGATTGAAATAAACCAAATTGGCGTTACGAGTGGTGCACGCGTTTCTCCGGTGTCGAGCGTCACGGAAAACGACTCAATTTCCAACGCACAAATCGCATTTATGATTGCGGGACGACGAATACCTAACTACGAGTATATTAAAATATACCAAAACGTTCAAATATTTTATAACGTAGATACCAACCTGCGGGTAAACGAAGCGCATTTATTCTACATTATTCATGAACCCCCAAAGAGTTTAATTATTGTATGAATATCGTGAAATGTTTACAGATCAGGGGGATTTGAATTTCACCCGACAGCTGGCTAAATTACACTACAGTAACTAGAACATCCCAGAATAATGATAAACAGAGTTTTCGAAATTGTGTATGATAAAAATGGTTTTATAATTATTAGGTAGTATCCAAAATTTGGATCGGGCTCGTCCTGTTTTCCAATAAATAAATTTATAATATCTAACATTTTTTCACGCCAAATACGGAAGACGCTGAGTATTAATATTAATATTTGTGTACATTCAAAGTATATAATATAATAACAATAAAAGTTTATTAAGCGCATATGAAAGATATAATAAGGATAGGTATAATTCAAGTACAAAACGAGATAATTGAGCAACGAAAAATGTACGCAGATGGCATTTTCAGCGAGTTAGATGATGATAAATTCGCGACCAGAGAGTAACTGCAACAAGTGGGTGGGGCAGTATTCGGCGTTTATACATTTTCGTGGAACAAGCGATTTATGACGTTGGCCGCCGAGGGAGTTTTTTTCGCTCCGTCGATAATATTTCGTTATTTTTGTCGGATGTCGACGACCGCGAGATGCGCGAAAAACGGGATAACGCGATAATCGGCCGACGGTCATGTTCGGACACGGTTTAAACCGAAGCGATTATTATTATTATTACTATCACGATATTTTGTTGTTATTATTATTATTATTATTATTATTATTATTATTATATATATACGTATATTTATACACGCCTCGGTGTATTCAGGCGCGGATTTTCTTTATCAATTGTACGTGTCCTTAGCCCAATCATTGATTATTACCTAAACGCCGCCGCGGTGTGCCTCAGGCGCAGCCGATTAACCGCGCGATAAACGGTGCCTCCCTACCTATCCCACAGATCAACGAAAGCGACGAGCAGTTCAATTGTTTTCGTCGATAAACGAGTGCGGGATCGCGTGCAGCGACATCTCATATTATTATCCATGTCCAGTACACAACTTAATCCAAGTTATACCTACCTATACATAAACTAAATTGGGTACAATTCAGTTCCGGGTGTACGTGAATATTAGCTTAGGGCTGAATCAAGATATTCATACGTATAAAAGTAATATCATAATTTATTTTACAATAGAATTTCACGAAAAAATATTATGATAATTATTATTAATTAAATACCTAGGTACTTGTCGAAAATGTGGATCCGGGACAGTGGTGTACCTGAATAGCCTATCTAGAACGCCGCGCAATCATCATAACACTCAATTTATAGTATTATCAAAATTCATTGGAGCCAAAATAAACGCTATAATTATTACGAGGCACCGTAAATACCTAACATAACCTAACCACCCCCGTATTATATTATAATAAATTTATAATTTTACAGTATCGCATAGATGTGTTCCTTGGGGTTTTCTCGTCTAATCCGCACATCACGTTTATCCGATACGCACCGTTCCTCAGAACTATATTATATACATAATATTGTAATAATGGGTGATACCTCGGGGGACTTTCCAAACAACCGATTTTTACATTAAAATACGCGTCACGTTTATGAGCCCCGCAGATATGCGTTCAGATACGCACGGCGACAAGCTTTATTATATACACAGTGCCCATTTTATTATATTTAACGCGCACGATATTTTTATTTACATTTCTACTTTTGTTTTGTAGGAGCATTGAGCAAGTCACAGTTTCCAGTGTTTACAATATACGCGCAAAAGACGTGTTTGGGTATAAAACCATGTGAACGAGCCTGGTGTTTCGACCGGGTGCAGGGTTACAAGCTCAAAGGGTTTGGCAAGAAGAAACAAGCTGCAACGTCGAGACAGGACTGCTTGGAGCTGTGTCTAGGCGAAAGAGAATTCTCTTGTCGGTAAGTAAAATAAGACATAATAATATGCTCTTTTTCATCAAAAAAAAAAAATATATATAAACATATACATATTATACAACCACTGTGGCCTTATAAATATATATTCGGTATAATAGTCGATATATTTAGAATACATAATAAGAGACATTTTTGAAGATTTAAACACTGTTCACGTGAAAAACCTCGAAAACCATCGTTAAAATTTCAAATATGATTAGAGTACTAAAAAATTATGGTATTCTTAATCAATAACCACTAATATTTTCTTAAAAATCGTAGAAAAATCAAAATTTAAAAATAAATTGAACCATCAAAAAATGCACTATAGAAGTGATCTACATTGCTGAAGCTTTTAAAAATGACTTAAAAATGTATAGAGGATGGAATTTGTATTAAAACGGATTTAACTATAAATATAATACGATCACGCCATACCTGCTGTCGCCAACTATAGGAACTATAGAATCTCCGCAATTCGCTTTATCGTCTTACGAAAAAAACGCTTTTATATTAATTGAACTTTAAATAGCTCGTCAATAGTTTACTCGGTTCACTTAATCGACAACGGACGGGATCGCATTGTTTCCCGCGATCACGATCGACAAACAATGGACATTAAAAACAACACTTAAAGCGCCTCGCACGCAAGCGTCTCTTTAACGGTATATACCAAATCAATGAAAGAGGGAGGTAAACAAATTATAGATCTTACACTAAAATCATGGGCCAACGAATATCGTTTTTTTTTCACTCACACACCTCCGTACACATTCAACAATAGTTTTGAATCGAATCGTTTTGCACGTAAAAATATAAAAGTGATAGGATTAGTCACGTGTTACAAATTTCAAAATATTTATATTATTATTTTAACGGTCCTATAATAACAATTCTGTAAGTGTATAAAAGATAAAAAAAAAAACAAACAATGTGTACATACTATCTAGGTACATTTACACGAAAAACTAATAACATTATCATAACTATTATAATAACTGTATAGTTTACTTTATACGCAGTATATAATATGACCATCATATAACAGTCCGTTAACCCACCCACACATATTATTCACACGCGTACACGACGTTTATCCAAAAAAGTAATAATTGACATTCCATCAGATCAATATAATAAAATGCGCAGGTGTGTCGTGTGTACCACCCCCCCACCCCTCAGAATCCACTCACCGATCGTGTCACATTAATCCAATCGATTTTCAAAGTGCACGATTTTAATTAATTATTAATATCGCCGTGTTAAATTTGCAATCCTTTGGGAATAAAAAAAAAAAAAATGTAACAAAAACGTGTAAAACGGGAATAATGCGCGTTGGAAACATTCCAATACACCTATAATATGTGGTGGACTATTATATGTACGACGACGGTCGCTGTAATACATGTATATAATATTCACGGACATATTGTTATACGAACATACATATAATATAATGTTATATGTGTGAATAAAAAAAAAACGTGTCAGAGGACCGAATAACGTATGAAAATGAAGACGGATTATTATTATTATTATTATTATTGTAGTTGATATGTCGCGCACATATTTTATACATTTACGATTTATCTGTGGTATTCTCATGATGTTATTTATGATAATAATACATATAAACATATGTATGTATATATATATATATATCTATGTATCTGAATCGGATCATCTGGAAGGAAAAAACCGTAGTCCCATCCTGCAGCCGTCCATGCGGATAATGGAAATTAAAACGTGTCATTGACTCGCCGGGACGTCCGCATGACAAATCCAATAGAAAAATTCAAATAAATAGTAATATCACATCGCCTCGTTTTATATTATTATAATACGTTTCTGAGTATTCGATTGCTATTCACATATTATATTACACGTGTATTTCGTCATATATTATGCCGCGAGTGTGATGGTGTTTCGCTACAACCGATTTGTCGTCGTCGTGTTCGTTGTATAATAATATTATTATTACTGTATTAATAAGTTTATCGGCCTACTAAGCGCCGCGACTGAGGGCGAAACACACAACGGCAGATTTGCACGGAACGGAGCGGTTTGAGTCTCGGCGACGACGGTTACCGGAAACCGGTTAGTCGTCATCGGCGTGGTCGTCGGAGCTTGTTCACCTACTGCTGGCTGCAACAGCCTCTGCTGCCCTACTGGCGCACATTTTAAAATTCGTGCTGCAGCAGTATGATAATATTATTAATTGTTATATTATTGTAATATCCTCTGACATTTTTAGTGTTTTGCGAAAATTCGATTATACTGTAAACCGGAATTTTCGGAATGTCTTTTTCCGTCTTTATTATTATTCACGGCTGACGCGTATAATATAATATGCACATAAGTTGTACACACGAACGACCTGGCGGACAATTCCGATTCGACCGGAATGTTCGCCGTTTACGTTTAAACTCGCAATCATCCGATCATTGCAGCCGAAGGTTTATTATATCGTGTATAGATAAACCGTAGATAGGCCTACGGCCGCGAGTGTAGGTGTACTACGATTCGTCTGTAAATTAACGACAACACGATTTTCACCGTTAATTCGTTGTTACGATCACTCCGTGGCCGCCGAGGTGTCGGAATACTTCAATGAATAGCAGACTCTTCAATGATATTTTTATAGCAGTTCCGTGTAACAAAAACTTATATAGGGTTATTATTTAACCGTTACATCCATCCGTCGACGTTATTATGTGGAAGCCAATTACTTGTGTATACATGCCATGTGATTCACCACTAAAGATGATATTCGTTTTACTTAATAATTTATTTATTATTACCTACCCACTCTTTTTTTAAACTATTACTCGGGAATATCGTTGACATTTATAGTGTCCTTGCTCAATGTTCCAAGACTTCGTAAACCATTCATTGTACAATTTATTCGTCATTTTCGAGACCAATTAGGAAGCTGTCATGTAAAATAATTCCCGTCATTTTAGAATTTCAAATGCAGAATTATAAACGTAAAAACAAAACTGAGACTAGTCCGACTGATGCGACTAGGCAATCACTTTTTTTTAGTTTTAAAAAATCCATCCAAATACGGGCGAGCAGAATTTAATAAGTACCTATACTACCTACCGTCTACCAGTATATAACTCATATAAGCGACTCATCTCGACGACCCAGGTCAACTGGTTTACGGACCAATAATTCAATACGCCTGGAATTCTATTTACGGAATAAAATCATACTGATTGATAAAATATATATATATTTGAAATATTCATTATATAATAATACATGCGAATACCTATATATATACGATATACATGCATACCTAATTGTATTCTGCAAAGTCATCAGTTCATCACATAATTATACATAAATCATTATTATATTATAGTGCACGAATGATAAGCATACGCCACTACGTTTTAATATAGGCACATTCCTAGTATGGCAACCGTCCAAGTAGTTGCAACAAACAAAAAATGGACCGTTGCCATCGTCAGATAACGAACCACCGACATACTGCAACGGATTGCGATGGCTCAATAAAATATATTTATGACACATATAAAAAAAAACGACCAATGGTTAAACGAAACGTCCGTCGCTCTTATGTGATAATTTGAAACGCGGTATAGGTGTATTCCACGTTAATGTCATATCCATAATATTAGATACACATCATAAAACTCTTAATCAAAGTGAAATTGTTAGTATACATGTCAGCCGAAAAGATAGGCGCCGCACCAGCACCAAAGTGTATAATTTTTCTCGTGTTTTCTCGTTCTAATCGCGTTTTCCACTAATCAAAACCAATCCGGTTAGATACAGAGAACGGTAGCACTGGTCATTGGTTATTGACTGATGTATTATAACATATCATTATATCTATATTTGAAACATATTATAATATATAATGTTTGATGTCGATACGAAAACGGACATGACAGCCGTTGATATTTGAAGCGAAAATCGCATTTAGGTAGTTTCCACAAACGCCCAACCGACAAGCTATGTTTACCACAACGTGGGTGGAAGTAATCTTCACCTAATTTTTTTAATTCGATGTTTCTCATTATTATTTATACTAGGAGACATGGTCGTGGTTTTTTCAATTAACTTATTGTTTAGTGTTCCTGCTTTATCTACTGAGTTGATTATATAAAAAATATTATTTTTGTACCTATTCAAATAAAATAATAATAGGTAACGAACATACTAAGCTCGTATAATAATTCCTTTTAAAAGGAAATTGTAGTTTGTTCTACTTGTAACTTTTTCGTCACCAGACAGGAGAATCAATTGCATCAATAAGAAAAAATACCTCCCACCCTATACACACACACACACACACACACAAAAGACACTGATCCAAATACATTATAATATTTGTTAAAATATTAAGTCATGCACGTTAATATGTATTATAGATCGGCCAACTACAACAACGGAACGGCGGAATGCGATATGTCTGACATGGACAGGCTGACGGTGGCCGGCCAAGGGGCATTCGAACCGGCAACTGGCATTGACTACTTGGAAAACAACTGCGTGGACGAGCCAGTAAAGCTGTGCGAGTTCAAAAAGTTCCCCGGCCGCATACTCAAGACCGTCGATTCCGTGTACCAGGACGTGGGTTCTCTGGAAGACTGTCGGGAGCTGTGTCTCAACTCACCGTACAGGTGTCATTCGTACGATTACGGCGATACCGGTGAGCTCGTGTGTCGGCTCAGCCATCATTCCAGGGCCACGTTGGCAGACATACAGGTGACGATTGACTAATATTATAAATGATATAAAATACAATATCGACATCATGTTTATGGTTATTGAGTTATACTATTTAAGCATTATTTCGCACTTCACAACGAGAATAATTTCCGGCGGCCACATGATTATTATTACCATAAAATAATATATTAACGCCCGAGTATGCGTGATCTCGATCGCTGAGAAGTACGTGTTTTAGACAGCAGTCAAAACAACTACTACTCGAATCCATTTTTAATAATATAATAATATATACAGAATATGATGTTGTTGTACAATATCTTGATTCTCAAGCTCTTATAAAATAACGATCTCTGTCTGGATATCGAATTTATCGTATTTCTCAAACGTATTTCTCGTACACGAAAGAAGTAATACACGACGACTACGACGTTACATCTATTTATCGCAGAAATATTACCTATTCTTACTCCCGTGTAGGAAATAGGTAGGTACTCTATGAAAATGAAAAATAAGATTCGATTGTTGAGTGAACTTCAATAATGAGAAAACACATAAATATATATTTTTTTTATTATTATTTGTGTGCGTGTTACTGTGTGCCGTATCCTTTCCCAAACACGTTCAGTTGTTGTAACCCACATTCGAGTGGTGCCAAAAACGGAATCCTTCCACATACAAACACATCGAACACACAATAATACTAATAATAATTGTAATAATAACAAACTAACGCCACGGTACGTTATCCCCGGGATGTCGGTGTTGTGGGGGACTCTATACATGTCGACCCAGTTTTCGGTTGATTAGAATCGGTATGCCGATGAAAATTATGACACGAACGTTTATTTTTGATATTGCTATTTTCCGAAAGAAATTCTAAAATATTATCCTTTTCTAAAGGTGTCTGCCGTTAAGTATCTATAGCCGACGGATGATGAATCACAGTATTTTCATTTTTCAACGATTTCTCTATATTATATTAACCTTGAACGTTGTATATGGATTATGAGCAGTGGAAATAAGTACTTTCATTCAAAACAGATTTAGCACATAACATCGGAATTACAAAAAAGTCACAGCCAACTGACTCCAATTTCGCGGTTTTTGATAGAACATTCTAATATTTTGATTAAGTATGATATGTCCAAACAGTTAATGGTTTCCAGAAAAGAAGGACCCAGTTCACGCATGCGACATTGTTATTTGTCAGGTTACGTTAATTAGAATATCAAAAACATAATAATATTTATCTTGGCAAACATAATTATAAGTATTAATATCCCGTCATTTTAAACGCAATTGTCATCACTTTTGTTTTTATACATCACACAATAGGTAGGTATAGAAACCTAATTTAATTAAAATACACTTTTTACGTAAAATATTTAAGTCAATTGTTTGAAGTTCTATAGTACCAACGATAAGTTTAACAGTACTTTTTGAATCGTTTAAATATTTGAAAAAACCCGTCCACCCGCATGCAGGTCAACGACATTTCACACGATATATTATGTACACGGCATTCTAAATCTGCGGGCGTAAAGAATACTAATTTGTTCGTAACCCATTACAATAATGCAATTTAAAATGTTTCAGGACCCCTACTTAGAAGTTCCAGAAGCTTCCACTTATGAGCTTAACTCTTGTTACAACATAAGCATCGAGTGCCGTTCAGGAGACATGGTAGCTAGGATTAAGACCAGCAAATTATTCAATGGCAAGATCTATGCGAAAGGAAATCCTAACTCATGTGTTCAAGATGTACGCGGAAGTTTGGACTTCGAACTCGAAATGGCTTACGACGACGTGGAATGTAACGTAAAACAACAAGGCCTAGGTAGATACATGAACGACGTCATTATCCAACACCATGACACCATAATCACCAGTTCCGATCTTGGTGTGGCCATCACGTGCCAATACGACTTGACCAATAAAACAGTTTCGAACGAAGTAGACCTGGGTATACAGGGCGATTTGAAACCAGCCATGACGGAGGAAGTTATTGTGGACTCACCGAACGTCGCCATGAAGATTACAGACCGACAGGGGGCTGATGTTAAGCCTTCAGCCGAAGTGGGAGATCCACTGGCACTGCGATTCGAAATATTGGACCCGAACAGCCCGTATGAAATATTCGTCAGAGAACTGGTAGCTATGGATGGCGTGGATTCCAGTGAAATTGTCCTAATTGACGCTGATGGATGTCCAACCGACCACTTTATCATGGGCCCTCTGTACAAATCATCGGACTCAGGAAGCGGGAAGGTAATACTTGTGATCCACATTCGTTAAAAAATATTTGATATTTAAATATGTAATAAGCATAATACATGAAGTGGAGGATTCTACGATGAGCATGTCAAATCGAGCTTACAAGACAGTCCTTAATCAATTCCGTTTTTTTTTCAGATACTATTATCATACTTCGATGCGTTCAAATTCCCGTCATCTGAAGTGGTCCAATTCAGAGCACTGGTCACTCCTTGCATGCCAACCTGCGAACCCGTCCAGTGTGACCAAGAAGACGCTTCGGGAGAACTCAGGTCCGTACACTCGTTTGGCAAGAGGAGGCGGCGAAGGTCCACCAAGAGTACATCGGATGCCAGAGACGACATGCTGCTCGTGCAGAGCATTCAAATCACCGACAAGTTCGGATTCGGCGCACAACAGGCATCGCCGGAAATGAATCCTACGGACACGACGGCTTTCAGCATAAAGCACCACGACTACAACATTGATAGTTTATGCGTTAATTTGTTCGGTGTTATAATATCGTGTCTAGTATTTCTGGCAGTTCAAGTTGCCGTGCTAATAGCGTGGGCGTACGTTTGGAACAAAAAGAGACACGTCGACAAGTACCATCAACAGGATGGACTGTCCGTGAGTATGAGCATACCGGTGGGACGGACGGACAGCATGTGCAAGCTGTACGATACGGGGTACGCGAAACGATACTAAGTGATCGACTTTTAATGATCCATAATGAGATAGATTGCCATGACAGATTTTTTTAACCTAAATTAGCTAGATACAAGTTATGAATTTGTTAATCATATTGATAAACAATCTTTTAAAAGTGACATCGCGCTCAAATAGCCTTAACGGTCAGAATAAATAAAAAACATTTAGTATTTATAAGACCGTTAAATTATATATAGGCTAGGCAGTTCGACTTTAAGTTTAAACGTTTTTATCTGATTATAATTGTAATCAAAAAAAAAAATTTGTAAGTTAATTTTTCGATCACTTGTCAAAGATAGATAATTAATTAAAAAGTCTTATTACTAGAAATGATTTTATATATATATATAACAATATATATATAAATATCAAAACAATTTTCCAAATCATTTTTTTTTTAGATTAAAGTTAAAAATATTTCAATATTTCAAATAAAATATTTAAATGATATTTTTTCTATGCCTAACGAAATTTGAATTTTAATAAAAACTAGGTTTTAAACTACCTAATTGATAAATTCAAATTATCTCAATACTTTAATCAAGTACCTACTAAAAATTAAAATTTGTATTATCAACAAATAATAATAAATTGAATTATTTGAATAATTTTTGCAAAATTTCTAATTTTTATAATCCAACTGAATGATGATAAAACAATTAACTACAACCGTTTATTAGTACTCTCAATACTATAAATTCGCAATTCTTTACGTTTATTTATTTTTTGAAGATTTTACTTAATAATCAATAATACGGTTCAGCCAACAAATTTATTTTATTTTAGAATTAAGTAACATGTAAGTATTTATTGGGCTGAAACGTAGACGATTTTTCCTACGATAAACATATGTATGTTTGAAATCATTCAAACAAAATTTATATAAAACTCAAAATTGTTGGAGTCTTGTCTACGTTTCTCAAAGCTAAATTATGACAACTTTCCCTATCTTGTGGCATAACATGTATTCAATAGCTTATATTTATAATTTAACCTTTACCTTTCATATTTTTACCATATATGAATAAATTAACCAATAACCATAGTGATAATTAACCAAGAAAAGGGAATATTAAGTCAGAATTGAGTACTAATATTAGGTACTACACATAAGTAGTACTTTTGAGATGTAATTACTCATTTATAAATTAAGATTATTTTTTTACTTTAAATATTATATAATATAGTCTAATGTAGTCTTCTAATTATTAATTATGATAATAATATTTATTGATAATAATTTTAAGTAATATTTGTATGGTAATTAAAAATAATGTGAAATTAAATTTTAAAAAAATTGAACAAACATTATTATGCTGTTTTATTTTATTTTTTAGTGGTATCTTGTTTACCAAATAATGTTACTTAATCATATTTACTTACCCTAAGTCGTTGATCATTTACTGTCCAAACACGTGATGCCAAATCATTAGATGCTGCCACTATTTGTCCACCTGTGCTGTCAAACTCAACTGACATGACACCTGCATTACTACCAATCAACATCCCTTTGCATTCAGCAACACCTACATACACAGTTCAAATAAATTGATTAATTATAAGATTTTAAAATGAATGTCCAAATAATTGATTATTTACTAAATACCTTTAGACACATCCCACAGCTTCACTTTACGGTCTTCCCCTCCAGTTGCTACCATTCGATCTACTGGACTCCATTTCACAGCACTTACAACACCATCGTGAGCGTCCTAAACGTTTTAGCACACACTTTAGTATAAGGAAACTATGTACTTTAAAAGAAAAATTGTAAAACAATAACAACTAAAATAATACTTGCAAAATAAAATAAGCCAATCTACACAAAATTACTTAAACTATTGTAGGTAATTAAAAAACATATTTATTTATCATATATATTATTATTAGTCATGGATTTCCTAGTATTGAGCCAAACATCAATATAAAACAACCATATTATTAAGTATATTAAGTATACTATACAAATACATAAGTACTCAACAAGCATTATATTTAAAATTTAAATAGTATATAATATTAACATCAACTTTTTAAATACTTACAAATCGAATGGTAGCTTTGCTAGGCATGGCACATGGAGATGACATAATCGGACCAATACTATTGCTAACAGCAGTTGTCAAACATTCTGCGGTTACACCACGCATATCGTTTGCTGCTTCTTTAAGTTCATTTTGCATAATGGCATTTCGTGCTCTATAAAATAAAATAACAAAATGTATACATAAATGTTAGTAAAACAATAATAACTATTGACTTTTAATTGTAATATAAAAAATAGTACAATATTAAATCGATACAATTAAATAATCTTCAGGTACTACAAATTAAAAGGTAGACAAAAATCATTAAAAAAATAACACAATTCCAAATAACTAATCAAAGATATACAAAATTAGATTGTGATATTTTTATTCAGGTAAAGCCCTGATTAAATTGAAATGTTTAGGTACTAATGTTTTCAATTTAACATGTAAGAAAAAAACCAACATTAATATTTTAAAAGCAATGATAAATCAGCAAATTGAAGACAAAAATGATTTTCTTGTGTCTAAAATCTATGTATTATGTAAGAACTCTATATTTTTTACCCAACATAAAAATTAAATTAAATCCATAGAAGTAGCTCTGCTGTAAAGTAGTTTTCAAGTTCCCTTGTCATTGAGTACACCACTGGAATATAGGTATGAGTTAAATACTTAAATTCGAGTACAAACATTGCATTTGAAAAATGATTCTGAGCGAAGGTGTGAATGCGAGCCTTTATTTTTAAAGATATATTTATTCATAAATCACAATTTTTAAAAAAATGTATTATTTCAAAATTTGAACACACTCACATTTCACGAGAAAACATTTCATTTCATGAAATCTAAAATTGTTACCTAGTCAAAATAAGTTTTTGTAGATAATAGATGATAGAAATATAATTAATATTTTAGGTACTAATATAGGTAGGTATATACATAGATAGGTATTTTATACTTTAACAAAATCTTAACCCAAAATGTTAAGAGTTAAGACAAACATACATATAAATTTTTGTTTAAAATCTTTCTATACATATATACTAAAAAAAAAGTAAAATATTTATTTCAAATCTACTTACCTACTTAAATAAATAAATATGTAAGCATTTTGAGTCCATTGAGTTATTATTTTATAAAGCACAACTTAAATTAAAGTTGAATAATTTAAAACTATACATACTCAGCGTCCCAAATATAAGACTAATAAAACCCAATAAAATGAAAATGTTGTGTACATATCATATATTTATTAGCATTAAGTTATCAACTAAATATTTTAATATGATAATTTGTATGTTTTTTAATTGTATAATGTAATTGAATGAACTAAAGGTAAACATTTAAAACGCCATATAGGTACTTATTAAATTACATAAATCAATAATTACCATTTATCACGTCTTACAATAAACTTGATGGTCTCAGTTTAAACAGATTCTTAACTCAATACAAATTTTTGAATTTGATTAAAATAAAAAATATTACATTCAAACTTTATGATTGATTTTGAAAGAACCTTGTAATTTATATAAATAACATTCTATCGTAATCTATTTAAAGACAATTAAACTTTTTTTTTTGTTAATTTTTGTAGCACATTGCATTGGAATAATAAAACAAAAATTAAATTGTGTCTTAATACATTAATACATATATTATTTTCGTCAAGTACCTATTTAATAACATGTTCTAATATTAAAAAGATGTGTCCTTCCTTCAATCAAATTAATTATAAGTAAGTGTTTCGGCATGCTGCAGTCCGAATTCTAAAAATATGAAAGCATCATTGTAATAGAGTAATAGACTATTGTAGTAATAGTCATACTACGGCATGCACATAAATGCAGTTTTATCATAGTGCACACAAACATAGTAATGTAACTGCATCTAACTAATTAATTTAAGACAAGGCGCAAACCGTGTGCTAATTGTTACCTGACTAGATGGTCGTTTTCCTCGTTCAACTTCTCGGCGTCCTTAGATTTATAAGTCATTAACCTGACCACGAGTTCTCTGTTTTCATCCTGCAATGAAAATCGACGACGCGTTAGCTTAGCGAACATTTTGTGATTGTGCAGCGCGTGTGTCAACTGACTGGCACGCCAGTGGGGGCAGATTCTCATGCAATATTATAAATAGACCCGTCTCAAAGCGCCACGGTTTAGGTCTTTAATTGGCATTACACAGTATTTTTTTTATTTTTTTATTTTTATTTATTTAATTTTAATTTTTACAATCTGTTAAAGTATTTACAATAAGTAAAATTGATATGGTGGAAATATTGTCCGGACTCACGCGAGTTAGGGGAAGCATTGAACTATTCATTATACAACAACTATATACCATACTTATTTAACCAAAATAATTTTTTTTTTAATATTGCTTGATTAAAATAAACAAAGCCGGTAATATCTGAAGACACAAAGAATATTATATAATGATGAAAACAAGTAAATTTAAAATGTATATATCTCGTCTGTACCTACAATCAAAACTTTAAAATTATTGAAAAAAATAATAGTTAATAACAACGAGGTAATGAATGAGCAGGCGTTACACTTCAACCAAATAAATAGACAGATAGGTACGTTTGTATAAATCCAACATCATGGATAAAGGATGATTTTTTTTTTATAAATTTACGATGACATTATTTATTTCAAAAACACTAATAGTCTACAGAGATTATAAAACAATATTTTACATAAATTAATTTCATTCAACTATGTATAAAGTAAACTATATTATTTCCATTGATATTTAAATGAATTTAACAAAAGTATATATACATATATATTATATATGCATCATAAATATGTTACTTAATATTCATTACATACACTTAAGTATAATATACTTAATATGCCTGTTCTTGGGTCGTAAACAAAATAAGATTTAAATTTTACTATCTTAACCGTATAGTGAAAAATGAAATGGCAAATTAATTATTAATAATTGACCACTAAATATAAATTATATATTTATTTAATCACAAAAAGAAATAAGTTTTAGAAGTACAACAATATATATACCAGATAGGTACCTCCTACCTTTATTTTCTGTTAAATAGTTGAGAATTTTGTTCATGTGTTTTTTAAGAATCCCATATTATTTTATAACCAATATAATGTACATTGTACATGCACACCTATTATTAACTAATTAAATAAGAAATGCTATCGGAAATATATTTTGATCCAATTGATACAAATCTAAACTAAATGATGGCAGCAATATTATAATCACATGTATGATTATTAATTACTATAAATGAGTAATTACTAAACTAATTATAAATAATGAGATAATATTTTCACTTACGTATATTATATCTAATTAGATCATACTATTTAAGTACCTTTAGTAACTAAATAATAAATAATAATTATAGAAGTTTACCTATTACAAAATAGTGATGAAGTTCAACAATTATAATACCTATTTGATTTTTATCAAATAAAATAATTATATTAACTAACGTTCATGTATTCAATAAACATGCAAGTACTTGTTTATGATAAGTACTTGCATATTTATTATTTATTTAATTATTACGTGTAGTATATTACTATTATATTATGTAAATAAGAACTATAGGTAACTATGTACATTAACTCTGGTTCCTTTTGAAACGCGACTATGTATATAGTGCAATAATTATACATTTAATATTATATTCTGACATTAAGTACTCAGAATCTGAAACTCGAAAATCTACAGGAAATAGTACAATAGCACAGTATTAGGAGAGTAAGGTTATAATATCATGTGGCTTATAAGTAACAAATCGATAAACTACGATAGGTACTTACCACCTAATAAAATATAACATTTAAAGCAAAAGATTTAAGGATATAATTTGAACAACCATAAATGTAACATTTTTTGTAATTAAAATACTCATATTGTATACATTACAATTTACAGAGGAGCCGGTATAAAATACATACTATACTTTTAAATTAATATCATCTCGCCCGTCGACGGACTATTCAAATACAATTATAAAAAAAGAACCATCGTGTGTAAGAATAAATTAATTTCTATAGTAACAATGTAACATAGTAAATAATCTTATTTTATTGAATGTATTAACATAACTTTAAATTAATATAGTGAAAGTAATTTAATATTTAACAACAAAATTAGGAAATATGCACAAAACCTAATTATTTGAGCAATAATCATTAATACCAGGTTGGTAATAGGTATAAAAATAAGTTAACTTCGTGAATTAAAAAGGTTAGTTAATATAAATTATAATTATATTCTAATGTGAAATACTTGTTGTGAATATAGACGAAAAACATAAAAAAATCTATAGAGAAACACGGTAGTACCTATACTGTTATGGAATATATTTGAAACTAGATCTTAAGTGACGCGAATGACTCAAGAAGATGACCAAATAAAGAGGAATCTAAAAATTAAATTCAAATATCATAAGAAAAAATTGTTATCTTATAGACAACACAATTGCGACAATGTAAAATGAGAAGGACATTTTCGTAAATTGATCTAAGAGGAAAAAATATTTGTATTGATTTCTCATACTTTTTTTTGTTATTATTATTTAAAACAAATACAATTTAGTATTTACAATCTATTTAATAAAAAAAACATTAAGTTAATTTAATGACTTACTTAAAGATTAATACATCTCATGAAGAGCATAATGATAAAATCCCCCATTTGAAACAGCTCATTATTAAATCAAAAACTATACAATAATCAATCAAAATAGACAGCTAAGTTGCTTAATTTTATGTATCAGCTTGAAAATCCACTGATCATAGCCCTTGGCTATGAAAATACACCAGGAAAACTTTCGAGAAAGCAAAAGAGAAAATGGAGTAAAGACCTAGTATAAAATATATTTAAAGAAAAAAATCACACCAAAATTGTTACTACTCGGTGATTTATTTTAACTTGCCTTTCGTGTTCATATAAATTTAATTTAATCATATACATGCATTATGCATTATGAATAGATTTACTGCAGCTTTTATATTTCTAATAAATGTTTTGAAAAAATCATACACTCTAAAACCAATATGTTTATAATATGACATAATATTATGTCTATAGTCTATGTGCGAAACCAGACCAATATTTACATACAAATGCAAACAATGAATAAAAACGTAATGAAAAAAAAATGAAAATATATGTAAAAACGACAATACGTAGAGGACAAGAATAAAACAATTTTAAATTTGTTACCTACTCTTTTTTATTTTTGGAGGTTTTTTAAAAACAATCAACTTTCAGTAAAAACCGATTAAAACAATAAATTACTATTCACTACTACAAATAATAGGCCGTATTTATAAATGTCTAATAAAATAATTATGTTATAAATGTAGTTACTTATAATATGTGATAATTGAATTACATTTTTATTTTAACCATTAATAACTTTTTTAGCATAGAATTATAATTGGATACTTGGATATTTAACATAACTATGACTAGCTATATTTTTTAGCAAAAAAAATAATATCGTTACAGTAAATGGTGTGATAATGTACGTCTCGAAGCTTAATAGTTCCTGATGCTGTATAATTAAATTATTAGGTACTCATTACATTAAGTTATCTACCGCGTAGCTCTATATATCAGCTGGATTAATGCGTGCATATTATATATTTTTCAATTTGCATTACTGTAGTATATAATACGTATGCCCTATATGCATATAGGTACATAAATATATATTACGATTATATGGAAATGTAATCTATTATAAAAATCATACATTAATTT
The DNA here is from genome assembly GCF_001856785.1 of Myzus persicae. NCBI lineage: Eukaryota > Metazoa > Arthropoda > Insecta > Hemiptera > Aphididae > Myzus > Myzus persicae. The sequence continues at coordinate 222,602 of NW_019100714.1, forward strand.
GAAGATGACACGCGAAAATGATTAACGATAAGACTTAACATTGACGCGTTACATACAAATATTGAAATATATAATAACAAACAATAATATTATTAACGCAGTTTTATAAAAAAAAGACTGTATTCTAAAAAATATTTTGGATTTAGAAAATATTATATATTGAAACCATATAGGTAGGTAGTTGATAAATCATAGATATAATATTAAAACATTTAATTTGTGGTAGGTACTTTATTATGTCATTCAACACGCAGTATTTGTGAATCAAATGTATGTTTGTTTATTTTGAGTTAAAAATAGGCTGAATGATTTCCTTTACACATTTATTTTGGATAATATTTACATTTATTCATTTGAAATGACGTAGTATGACGATCTAACACATTTTGTCAGGGTCATCTTTATACTTGTTTTCTTAAGTTAAAATCAAATACAAATTTTGAATAATAAATGGTAAGTATTTTGTTGTAATATAACTGAATTCGAGTAACTGCAATAAAGTCTATTTTCACATAAAAAAGTAACACTTTATGTCATATTTTCTAATTTATGATCAACTAGTTTTTAAAAGTTGTACATATTATTATACAGAGAGAACATAGAAACTACAACATATATAGATGCGTTCTTGTGCTATATCCCTTGCAAACACTAAAACATGCAACTATAATAATCATTTGAACTACCATTTAAACATTTTACAACTATAAAATGTCTAATATATAAATAGAACTTGCTCATATAACTAATTATTAACACATTATTGAACAAAACTGTAAATTGTAACTGTGGATATTGTTTTATTCGTAGGTAGTGTTGGGAGGGTTCCTAGGTACACTAGAGCTCTAAAATGTTAGAATAGCATTTAAAAAGAAGTTCCAATATTTCTCCACAGCCTCATTTGTTCATTAGTTTATATTATGTAGGGAGTACTAAGTATTATAAATTGTTATTCTTTTCATATGCAGTACCAATATATTATACTTTTAAATAGCATTTAACCGAATTGAACTATGTGCCTAATTTAAACTATACAATAGTATTATTTATTTTGAATATAAAACTATGTTTGTTAAAGTAATGGTTATCAATAAAAATTTTCTAATTAGGTTTAGGAAGTATTAGAGAAAATTAAAGTTGTTATCAGTTATCACCAACCATTTATAAATATATAACTCAAATGTGCATAATATAATGTTGACATTTTTAAGCTATGTATAAATAAAAAAATGTTAGGGATTTTAGAAGTTTATTTTTAAGTTAAAATAATAACTACTATAACTTAAAAAATATATTATTAACTATAGTATAATAGGAAATAACAAACAATTACTTGAAAGGCCCGTAATTTCTCTTCAAGTTTAGTAAAAGCCAATTGTAGTGCTTGGTGTTCATCTTTGAGAACTTGATTTAATTGTTTTAGCTCCGAGTTATTTTTCTGGTATAAAGATATTTCTGCTCGTAAACTAGCAACTAACTTTAAATTGTCAGTCAAACTGCAATCATAAAATGTTATACAAATTTTTAATAGTTTAAACATAAAACAATAAAGGGTACTATAAAGCAACCCATTTTCTTTCACAAAAATATTTAAGTATAAGTATACACTTATAATAACAATTGTGCTATAATAATATTAATAAATAATTATTACTCATACACATAATATTGTATGTTATTCATAATAGTATTAATCATTAAGACTATATTGTTAGAAACTTAGCAACAATCTGTAAATTTTTAATTTTTTTTTTTATTATTTGTTAAGTTTCCCTAATATAGCCATCTGAACTTGTTATCAAATACATAAAATACCATTTTAAACGTTAGGAACAATAGATATAAATTTAAATAATGCAAATAAACAGAGAAAATAGTTACAATTATAGTTACTACAGTTAAAGTTACAAAATTACTACAATAAAGTTAACAGTGATTTAGCAAATAAAATATATTAATAGTGGATAAAATAATGAGAAACTCTTATTAATTAGAAGGTTAAGAGGGCGTCCAAGCTTGAGTCGGTATCCCGAAGTTGAGTCATTCATTTTTAAAAGAATAATAATTGATGAAGTAGAATGAGATTCTAAAATTATAAAAAAAATTATACACTTAATAAAAAGACATTGTTAAAACTAGCTCCATCAAAAGTAAATAATAGACAAACTTGATCTTGGAAAAATAATTTATGATATTTTTTTTAAAATACTTATCATCTTACTTCATAACTATGTAACTATGTATTTTTAATCACTAATTTGAATTTACAATATTAAATACTAAAACTAATTATTTACTTAACAATTGTACTGTTTTATTCTAATCTTTACAGCTTAATAAGCTAAATAAAACTAAAATATAAATAATTATAAAATATAATTTGCACATTTAACATAATTGTGAACTTATCAATATACTTTTCTTGCACATAAGTAATTTTTTATTTCAATGTCCTGAGTTTTCAAATGGTTTCACTAAACTGCACATGTAATATTGAAAGCATTTCCGATAGAAAATTAGATTAGAAATAGAATTTATAACAATATATTTTAGTTTAATTCAACAACAATATTAAAGTATGCATACTTAACAAAATATTAGTTTACTATTTACTAAGAAATATTTTTAAAAAAGTTAAAATTCAAATAAAATATTACATTACAGTACTATAATATTGACAAAAAACCTACGAATATTTTAAAACGTGTGATTTTAGTTAAGATGTGAAGTATAAGTTTTATAGAACCTTAAAAAAAATTACATAAAATAATTTACAGGATATGAATACAATTGTAAATAATAAACTATACGTACAATTTTGAAGAATAAATGACTCAACTTGTTTCAGTATAAAAAAAAATAAAATTCTGAATTCTAGTGATTTATAAATAAACATTGTTCTATAAAAATACAACATCGTATAAAATAGTACATGAAGTAAATAACTGTTAAGTTTTACAAGATTTTACAAAACCATGCATAAATTAATTTAAAATCATTTATTTAAAAATTACTTAATACACTACTTATCAAATATTTTCTCACATTAAATTTTTAGTTTTTGTATGCTTTTATTTAAACTAAAATAGTTAAATAAACAAAAAATGAATTCATTCGAACTAAGTACCTATTTTTAGCTCAATGAAGAATTCTATTAACAAAAATAAAATTTGGTATTCATTAATGAGTACTTAAATGATCATAAATATTTATATTTAAATAGAAAAAATGCAATGATTATAAAAATAGTTTTACAATTATTAACAATCATAAAATATATACATTAATAACAGTAAGCACTTAAAACTAATAATTGATCAGGAATTCACTTTTAAGTAAAATTAATTACCTATCTTGCTGTTGCATTTATAAAAAATGAGTTGCTCATTGTTTAGGTTCTAAAATAATAGAATTGAAAAATAAAATAATATAAAGTAATAGTTATAAAACAAAGTAAAATATTATTATAGTAATCATGTACTTTTTACCAAAGTATAAAAAGTATATTTTACAACACTAAATTAAAATAGCATTAATTTTAATACCTGATTAAAAAAAAAATGTTAAAACTTAAAAAATAATTTTTTTTGCATTGATAATAACAAAAATTATTGTTTACAGTAATGTTCAATTACCTTATAAAGAAAACTAAACATAATAAAACAGAACGTATATACATTCTATAACATGAATTGAATATATTAATTAACTTTCATTGTGTTACATTAGTTACAGAATTATTATGAATCTGTTAACGAAATTGTGCAAATATAGTTTTATTGCTGCTATAGCATCATCATGTTATTATAAGAATTAGTTTATTTAATAAGTCATAAGTAATAACAGACTAAAAATTCAACAATCAGTATTGAATAATCAAGTATTGAATAATTTGTTATACAATCACAGACCTGTTGTTTTTACTTGTAAGTGTTTTCTCAGTCAATTGTAATTTTGCATTTAAATCTATTATCATTTGAGCATTTTCCCCTCGTCTACGATGTAATTCGGTCAATTCTTCTTGTTGCACAAGCAATTTTTGTTCTAAAGCCGATATTTTTTCTGAGTACACAAAATCACCACCAGTATTACCACGTATGATTTGGGATTCTAGCTGAATGTTTTGGGCTCGCAACAAAATTGAACTGTCATAAATTTTGTTATCTGAAAATGGCCAAAATGAAAAATAACATAACCAAATTACAAGTAATAATTACTATGAAATCAAGTCAGAATTAGTTATGCTCACAGAAATTGATTAGATTTTGAAAGCTGGCCGTCTCTCTGGAGTTTCTGCTCTCCAGTTGCTGGCGTATGACTGCCTTCCAGTCCATGATTTTTGAGGTCTCTGATTCAAACTAAACCTATAGCGTAAAACTCAGTCGACAGACAACCACCGGACAAACAGTTATGGCAGAGACAATATCGTCGAAGCATCCAAACTAAACACATCACCACTGACTGTGCATGGTGTATACCTACCATGTAACCCCTGGACGTCGGAAATATATGCTGTTGTTATTTATTCAACGTATTAGCTGGACAGGATGAAGAGGTGTTGCTCATTTAATACGTTCTTTGTCGGTGTCGAATCGCAGTCGTCGTGATCTGTCGTCGTTCTGCTCACGGCTGATAGACGTTGACGAAGATTTACGTAGATCTCAATAAATAATAACGATTAACGAATCATAATAATAATAATAGTAACAGGTAGCGTACAGTAATAATATTATTCAATTTTTGAAAAGAAAAAAATGATAATTGATAAGAGCCGTTTGCGTCCGTAAGGGCAGGCCGGCCATAGGTACCGTGAATGGTCGGCTGCGGTCGATACTGCGCACCATTATCAACCGCCGTGGTAACGGTAACGACCTGTGCGCGCGGTAACCTCCATCCGACCAATTCACCTACTGCACAACGACCGCGACTGTATCGCGTGATAACAGCAACGCGCGACGCTATCTCAAAACGTGTTGCACACAATGCACAACGGGCACTTCGATGCAATGACTATGTTTATTTATTGTATAATAATAATAATAATATTACGATTTATGATAATATTATTTTTGTGTGAAATATTGCACATTACACTGTAATTTGTTATTTGCGTATTAAGTTTTGTTACGGAATGGCATCCGCGAATGCAATTTTTCTGTTCTCGTGAGCATACGGAAAAGAAGCGCGCGCGCCACCGCCCATCTTTGTTATTATAAATGATTTATATCAATATATTATTAGGTAGGTATTTAACGATCATTAGTCATTGACCTGCAGGACGTGTATATTGAAGTGTAATTTAAGGCCGTTGGGTATAGATTCCCTCTCCACGCCAACGACGACGATACATTTGTTTCCTTCTCGTCCATTGGTCGCAGTATCAAAATACATTTTATAATAGTATACGAATTATATATTCATATATTTGTTAATAGATATTATACAAACATGTAACGTACGATTCTCAATATCGAAAATGAGACGACATGAGAGTAGTAATAAGAATATTGTTATTTGTTAGTCTTTAAGTAATAACCATCAGTTTCGGCATCAAACGTTATAAGCATCAACTATCAAGCATAATATTTAATATTATTAATATTATTATTTTTATTATACACATCACGTTTCTATCATGACTATATAGTATGTTCAATACATCGCTCTAACAAAAAAAAAATATCTACTGTAAAATAGGTAGGTATTATAGCTACATAAATTTATACCGTAATATTTGAAATTATTTATAATGACTACGTTCTGTTTGTATTTTTGAATCTCATGTCGTTCTTAAATGATTTGTTTAATGCGTGAGTTCTCAACACCAGGTATGCTATTATTAATACCAAGCAGTAGACCAGCTGGATTATGTATAAAAATTAAGTACATGTTTAATAAATTATTCATTCGTGACGAATTGCTTTAATTAAAAACAGAAAACCAACAATCATTTGATATTATTATTATTATTATTATTATTATTATTATTATTGCTGTGGTAATCGTAATAGTCATTTGATTTGTTCAATGCCATATTTTTATTATGAGTCGTGAATGATATCTATACACACATAATAAAAACATAATGCCTGAAAGTGAAACATATACCTAGGGAACAGATTTTGTTGAAATAAATATTTTTATGAAGTCTGAATATTTCATTACAGTTCGGTATGTTTCATGACATGTTGGATAAATCGACAAAAATAAATAGGTACATTTTATAATAAATATTTTTAAATATTTCAACGATGAAGTCATACTTCTTACATACATGTAATATTTTGTGATTTTTTTCCTATCGTAACAACCAGTACAGTTTTGAAAATTACGAGATGTACGTTTTTCAAATTATTTTCCACGTGATAAAAATGACAGTGATTTTGAATTTAAAAAAAAAGATTGAATCACTTACGTATAAGTTTAAGACACTTTTAGTAAAAATGGTAGGTAGCATGAGGACTGAGATGTAAAGTTATGTGTTACTATAGTTGTAGGTGTATATGATACAAAAACCAATAAAGTCTGATACGGATTTATATAGTTTTCAGTGTACACGGGGATCAACTTAAATGCGGCATGCAGCGCTTAACTACACGTTTCAACAACAGCCTTCGCAGGTGAACCCAATTTTATGCAGTCATATAATATCATAATGTACGTACACATAATATTATGCTGTATACATTTGTTCGCAATTATCGTTTACCGCTTGCCCAACAACAGAATAAACTGCAATTTGTTTGATGTGATACACACTACATTACAAAGTGTATAAGCATATACATATGTATAATATATGCACTTGCGATATAATAACGGTGAAATAGTTAAATGTCGTATAGGTATTTCGACGCACATGTAAATAAATTCCTAACGTACATTATATACATGTACATAAATAGGTATTATGTGTATGCAAAATGAAACAATAATACCTATACGCCCGAGTGCTTACATAGTACATTATTATAGTTTAACCGGCATTATACACTCCAAACTAGAGTGGTTTTATCGTGACTTAAACCGTGTACATGACGTGTGGGTGTGGACGAGTGCGAGTATTAAATCCGTGGTGTGTTTGTCGAATATCCCATGTCAATTATTTGAAATAAAAATGACGTACTTCAGACGGTTAGAATAAAAAAAAAAATCATTGTTCCACTTGAAGGAAATTTAGCTTGATGATAAAAATTATCCATAATATGGAATAGAAATAATTTAGATTTTTTTGTAAAGTTTGACTAATGACTTACCCCCGTTTACCTGCGCACCATTATATCATTGATGTAGGTACTTCTACATTTACTTATCAAACGGCGTATTGTATAGGCAATTTAGGGTCATCCGATTTCGTTTATATAATATATTATTATTTATTTTACATTATCAATTTTATGATTGCATGGCACAAGCCATATTAATTATTTTTAAATTAATACTGTATTACTACAATAAATCGGTTATCTAATAATTGAAAGCAGTGTTGGGTAGAAATGTACCAAAGTAACGAGTTACTATAACAAGGTTACTTTGTTAGTGGTTAAGTAATCCTGTTAGAATTGATAATAATGAAACGATAATAAATAATTTAGAACACTTTTGATATATAATTCCTATAATATAAGTCATAACACATGTTACCGTTTCGACTTATTTCGATTACCTATTGTAAATTCAAAACAAATAATACTAATAATACTAATGGTTATAATGCTGGTATTTTGTATATAAATAATTATTACATTATATTCCATTTTAACTTGTCATATTAATTCAAGTTTTAATAGTTTAAGCTGCATGTATATTTGTACCGTAAATTACAAAAATAGTTAATTAATTTTAACGGACTTAACTCGAAATTTCCAAAACGTTTTCTATGAATAGATCGCGTGGACTGGTGTTATTATAATTTTTTTAAGCATGAACATAAATATATTTTAATAGTTAAAAATTAAACAAAAAAATAGTTTGTCGTGTGTACTTTGTCATTGAATAGGTTACTGAAACGTTATTGTTTAACTTGAATTCAATGATAAATAATAATTGCACATAAAAAAAACGATTCTGAGTGTTCACGAATGTGTCTGCGGAATTAAGGATATTGTATCATATATTATTCTATAAATAAAACAGTAAGTTAAACTATTTTTTTTGCAAAAACAAATCGCATGTATTATAATATTAGTCTTGGAAAAAAGTTTCAAGTCCTGAAGATTAATATTTTTATTTATTTAAAACAAAGTAACTTCAACCGTTGTTTTTATTTAAATATCCAATTTTTTAATATCTGAACTTCAAATAATATATATATATACACGTAAAAAAGTGTGCAAATCTGTTTTTGAGATTTCTATATACCTCTAAGAATGACATGGTAATTGCATAATATATTCATGCTGTTGAAAACATAAAATGTTTTAAGTTTCAAATTTTGAACTTCAAACACAAAAAAATGTGTGCCATTATATTTTTAATATTTTTAAAATTTAAATTTTTATAAGAACCACATATGATACACTTTGTATCAAGCTTTTTAACTCTAAAAATGTTATCATTAATAAATAAAAAAACAACCTTAAAAACATTAAAATTTCGATCATCAATAAAAATTTGATCTTTGATGGTTACATAATACATCATGTCTAGTAATTACTAATATGTATATTTTGTGTACTTGTAAAGCATATTTTACAATTCTTCATGTTTGAATTAAAATGCCCTTAAAAAAAAATTAACAAACAATGCGTGGTTTTGATACTGAAATAATTGGCTAGACCCACGATTTTATCCTCTATTTAGTTTATTTAACTTATACAAAATAAAAATGGTACATAATATTTTAATATTAGTAAATATACTAATGTAATGATGTCATGTCTGCAAATGTGCACTGAAGTAACCATATCATATCATTTATTTAGATTACAAATGCACAATAGTTTCCTAGCTTACCTATTTATAATGATATCTATGAAGTGTACTAAACTAATGAATAAGAAGTATTATAGTGGGATAGCGTAGTACTGATAAAATATTGATAATTAAAAATAAATTATTTTCAATAGTATGTACTTCTTAACAAGTATAGTCTATATGGTAGGTAAGTACTATAACGTCACAGGTACGAGGTAAGTGACCTTCTATTATTTATTTATTTATTTTTTTTTGTTATTAAATATAAGAGTATTTATAATCCGTAATATTTATATACAATACAATAAGTGAATTTGATGGCTACAAAGATACATAACTTGAATGGCGCGAGGAGGGAGGCCCGCCAGTGAGGAAACCGTCTAACTTGGGGGAGAGTAGTTTTTTTTTAAATTTTAATTAATTTATATAGGTCGGGATTCAGGAGATCTCGACATCGGTGTTTTCTAATCGACTTGGAGGGTTGCCTGGTATAAATGTACTGGCTAAGTTAGAAATCAATGAATTTGTGTGGTTACTATCTTTTTGTGGATATTTTTTTCTTAAGCTGTGTGTTATACCTAATCAATAAATAAAGAATATTTATCTACAAATTTAAATTTCTATTGCTTGAATGAATTCTATGCATTTTTTTTTAAAGATTAATATTCTACGATATTTCGTGTCTTTATTTTATAAATACATTATACATTGATTAAACTTTAACGATGAAAAATAAATTAATCATTATCAATAGGCCACTTTAAACTGAAATTAATTGCAATGTAATTAAAACCAATGAGATAAGATAACATTTATTTAATATTACAATGTTTTTAAATTTATTTAATTTATTTAAAATTTTAATTTATTGAATATAGATATTGACTAAATAAACCCAAATGAGGTTTAAAATAGCTTATCTTTCTCAGGCTCTTGTATTTATTATAACCTGTTAGTATAACTTTAATATCTATTCCTACTGTTATATTAAACATACATTTTTTTATTATTTTATCGTCACGGGAATCAAACATTATTATTTTTTTTTTACCGAATAAAGTTGTTTCCAATGGATGTCCTCATCATGATATAATTCATGATGTGTATTCATTTAATTAATTTATCATATTTACTTATTCTCATAAGTCAAAGTATTGTATAGATTATTTATTGTATTGTTTTATATTATTATGATAAACAAATCGACTGTATAGTAATGTTTTGATTCTTAATTATTATTCCAATATTTGTAGGTAACATTTGCACAATTTATTTAAAATAACCAAGACAAAAAATCGATATTATATGTTTAAACAAAGATAGAATACGAATAATGTGTATTCGATAAGGATAGGTACGTATTTAGACAGATGTACAAGTAGTTACATCATAAGCGTTGTATAATTAAAATATTAATCAGTTTTCAATAATTTTGATTTGTATAATTCTTTTTAACACAATAATTATTATTAGTGACTGAGAAACCAATATTCCAAGGAATGTCAAAACCATTATCTGAAATATTTTTCATATTTTATGTTCAATCTTATCAAACATGGATAACAATATGACCTATTTTAATGATGAATACATATATTTAATTATGATGTAATATTATAACATTAATCATTAAACAATAAATTTGTTAATTCAAGTGTTATTACTTGTTATGACAACATATATTGTACAATAATATAACTATCTATAATGGGCAGAACATGATTTTTCACTTATGTCATTTTGATTGCCACAATAATGAATTCCAAATTATATTTATTATAATTAATATAATTTTAAGTACATTATTTTATAAACATAAATATTTACATAAAAACACATTCAAGCACTATTGAATCAGTACCCACTTATCATTGTATTATAATATACTGATCATTGAAAAATAATTTATATAAAATAACACTCAATATTTTGTGATTTAAAAAAAATAATCATTATAATTAGGTATTACATAATTAACATACTATATATAAATACGTATATATAAAACATAATAGTTATTATTAGCAGTGGAAATAGAAGAAGGTTAGTTACCTTTGAAAAAAATATATTTTGATTATTTTGACTTGAACAACAACATAAACATAGTCGTGTGTGATCAACGTCAGATCAATTTACACAGTGATAATATAAAAGTAAATAATAAATTCATATATCTATTATAATTTAATAGTTTAACCAAAAGTTATAGTTTAGTATCTATAATATGAATTATGAATTTCATTATTATTTATTCATACTGTTAATTACTACATTTTATACTCCTTATGTAAATGATTTTTACATATTTCATTCAATGCAACAATTTTTTTTTTATTTGGTCATCCATATATCAACAGAATTATGGCACGAAAAATTTAATTATTTAAGACGGCGCTCCGTGTATGCAATTTAGGGTCAATATTTAATTTAAAATGGTATCTAATAACTTACTGTAAGTAATTATTATTTCGGTAATTCACAATAAAAAAATTAATGAATATTAATAAAATATCCCAATTTATTTTATTACTTAATAGCATGCACTGGGATATAATAAAAATAAAAGATATATATATATAGTGCAGGATTCAAACCACTTTTAATTGTGAATTTCACGAGGTTGTTGCGGTTTTAAGACATCGGCAAAAACAAAACTTTACAGAATTGAATATTAGACTATTATAGAGTCGATTTTAATTTCAAACATATCAATAAAAACGTTGTTTAATCTTTATGTCCAATGTCGTATACTAATAATTGTTCGCGTGTCTAATTGGATCGTTTATGACAAGCCAAATTTACTATTAGAGGTGTACATTTTTAATCATAATTGTATGTAAAAACGAAAATTAGTAATTACATATTTTGAGTCTGCAATAGTCGTGGTAATTCGACAATTATTTAGCAAGATATCTCTACTGAAGCGAAGTAAAAATTATTTCATTTACGTTCAACCTTGTATTATATATTTTCCGGTTTTAGAATATAATATAGATGGCAACAATTAATGACAATATTATAAATTATAGTTTATTATTTATTCAAGTCTCAAGAACTGCAGTTTTCCGTAATTTTAAAGGTTGTCATATGGGTTGGAAAAAAAATATCTCATGGCAAGGAAATTTGATTGTTCACTAATGATAAAATAATATATTACTTGAAGAAATTGTGACGTAAAATATAAACATATATATACTTAAAATAGATTTGGTTCATTTTATTCTTCTTTTAATTTTTACAAGTTGAACAGTTATGTTCAAAATAAAACAAAGTTCAGCAGTAAGTCGTAATCGTTGTTTGTTAAGTAATTTATTCTTAAATATGGACTTCGTAAATATAATAGATAGAGACGGGAAGTTGTGATATTCGAATGATATTTGAACACAGATATAATATTAGGTATATGGCTTATGAATGCACTTTAATATGCACCTGTGTCCTATATTCACTTCCTACATTGAAGTATTGAACATTAAATTACAATAATTTAAATGGAGTTGAATAATTTGTCACTCACCCATTGGTAAATGTAAAATAATAATTCGATTTAGAATTATAATAAATAAATCGGTAGATAGGATAGTTTAACCTAAATTTGATCTATGAATGAAAATATTATATTTATTCTTACAGAAAAAAACATAAAAACACATTCACGAAAAAAATACGGTCAACTCACTTTGCAATATTGTGTTTATTGAATTTATTGATGTTTTGAATTCAATAATAAATCAAATTACATATGAAAAGTGATTCTAAATGGAAAAATATTATGTCAACTTCTATTTCTATGGTCATTTTATAATTTATTTATATTACTGGTAGTAATTTTTTTCTATTAGTAATACGATTCTAAAATAATTATGTTAAACAATTTATTTTTTAAAACATACATTATAAAAAATATTTTTATAATTTTTTTTCATTATATTATTGTTAATAACTTATAAGCCAATACCGACGTATATGCAGTATGTATATTAATTGATTATTGATTTACATGCTATATAGGAGAACGGTATACAATCGTTTAAAATTAGTATTTTGAAAACTTTATTGTTTATAATTTAAAATAATAATGTAACTGTGAAAAGTTGTAAGTTTCTGCTAGTTGCTCCAATAAATATTTATTGAATTACGTACAACAAAATAAGTTAAATTATTCCATAAAAATTTAAACTTTCTTGTTAAAATATTAAATTGTCGTCCAATTTTGAGCTTGAGAAAGCTATACATAAAAAATGTGCATAATAAGTATTTTGGATTTTTTTTACGTAGCTGTAAGTAATATCTTATAAGGAAATTCAAATTATATTTACTTTATTTTGGAATTGCAAAAAAAAATTGGATCATACATAAATAAAAAATAAGCTAAATAAGAGTCAAAAATTCAAAAAGTCTATTGAATAATCAACACAAAAATATTAATTAAAAATAATGATGGCTCTTAAGTCTCAATAAATTGCAAATAGTGGCGAAAAATGAAATACGCATAAATTATAATTTATAGGTAATAATATTATTTGGCTGTTTGACACCTTCTATAAAGTAATTTGTTCAGTCACAAATGTTATAGACTTATCCGGTATATTATGTTCAATTATGTTATATTATTATAGAACTAACTGAAATCACTGAATGATTAAAAATTTTTGCAGATTGATAGAATACTGACTAAGTTTAAGGCTAAAGGGGGGTGGAGCATGCTATTGCTTTATATAGTGAATCATTCTGTACTTGATCACATTGTATACGTGTCATACTATATTATAACATTTATACTAACTTTAACATTTTAAATTACTATACATTAATACACTCATGATGATTGTGTATGATAATATTATGAGTCAATGATTTATCATCATATTTACATTAATACACAATTCATAAAAATAGTCTGTTACTGTCTGCTACTGTATGCTAGTAGATACTGCAAAGCGACATTTTTTTTATGTAAATTGAGTGGTGTTATTCAAAATTAACTGAATACTGTACAGATGATGTACACATATTATCTTCTTATAATCTGAACATATTTATTCAATTGTGATTTCTCTTTCCCGAGAAAAGTCTGAGAATATATTACATTGTACTTAACTCTATGTTTGTACAGAAAACTATACAGGAAACCCGCCGTAAACAAAACACTGCTACGGGTCTATAAAAAATTTTCATTTGAGACAGGCAACAGGTATCCGTCTCCGCAACCTACTAAATACAATTCAAAACTGAGCTATATAAAATTAATTGTTTAAGTTGTATTGTTGAAAATTCAATGATAAATTATAATATATAATACAATATAAATATTATAATCTTTAAAATTATCAAAATGACACTTAAATAAGTTAATATAAAATAATAAACGCAGTTTACCAGATGCGTTAAGTTCTCCACCGATGTACATTAATATGCCTCACCAGCAACTCATATGGTTTTTTTTGTATTCAATGTTCTTCCTATTTACTGGATGCGTGTAAAACTTGATGTATACAAATGTGGGTAGGTATGTTATGAAATGTAGGTACTATGCACTATGGATCTCGTAGATACCGCCTATAACGGCATCGTTTATAATGACATTGGTATACTGTATAGGAACCACTTGACGTCGAACATCCGAAATTAAATCATACTAATAGTCTATTTAAATGGTTATTATGACGTGTATTATTATCATCATTATTATTGTTATTATTATCATTTATTACAGAACAATAATTCGTAAAAATCTAATTTATAAGTTTTAACATCTGTAATAATCGATTAATTTTTTTTACACTTTTTTGTTCCTTTTAAAAATATATACCCATATTATACACCAATAATATAATATGTAAAGCTTAAAAATGTATTGTATAATTCAACTGGTTTTTTTTATTGCTTTTCGTTTAAAATGACTATCTGCTATATAAGTAATGAATTTTTTTAAACGGTTCATCGACGTATCGTTAAAGATAATATCTACTGTAAAATGTTTAAAATATATACAGTTTTAATTAAATTTTAATATAATGCTGAAATGGATGAAAATGGATCTGGTACGAAATATCAACAGTCAAAAAATCGACAAGTCAAAATGTCGAAATGTACAAAATATTGACAAATTAACCCAAAAAAAAAAAATTATTACTATTTTAATTTATTTAAATAAATAAAATAAATTTATGAATTATGAATTATAGAGGTAAATAAAATAAATGTCACGAAATTTCGACAAGAATTTCAACAGAATCCAAAACGTTATACAAAATCGTGGAAAAGTTCCAGTTATAGAGTTTTTAAGAGGCATTGCTTACAATACGACATAATTTTATTTTATTGCATAGTTTAAACATTTTATTTTTATTTATAATTTATATCCAATAATATTTATTTTATTTATATAATTCATATTATATATTTTTATTTATTTACATAATTCATATATTTATTTTATTTATTTAAATAAATTAAAATAGTAATAACTTTTTTTTGATTAATTTTTCAACATTTTGTTCTTGTCGATATAATTAACCAATGCCATTTTTTACCTGTCGTTATTTCGACATCCGATTACCGGCTCCCGATAAAAATAGTAGTTGTACACAGTCTCGTGAGCTGTGAAGACAACTTCACCATCTAGTAGTATTTTTGAATGTAGTAAACGTTGTAAAATACTAGAACAACAATCGAGCATGAATGATATTAATTTTTAACTTTAACTTATAGATAAGTAATACGTACGGTAACATAGCGTCACCTACATTTGGGGTTCAAGTTATTAATTTTCTCCTCTCTTACTAGTTTTAGTTTAGTGTTTAATTATATTTTATCAGCACCGTATTAATCGAAACGTCTAGCTCGCAACTACTATATCATGTTACATTATGTTTTTTATTTTAAGTCATTGCATTTTATTGTAACGATTAAACCATTTCAATGTACTTAAGTCGTCTTTATTGGCAGAATAAACTGCACATTAATATGATATAAATGTAATTACTAATGTGCATTATAATGTATGAACATGCAGATAGCCACTAAAAGGTGTTAAAAATGAATATCTACATGAATAATTAGTGTAACTTTGGTCAGGGGAATTGTTATTTATTACAATGAATTTTAAATTTTTGGTTCAAGAAACCCGATCACACTATCAACCAAGGACACCGGATGCAAATTTTAAGTCTGTCTCGATTTTAATCAACCTCAGCGTTTTTCACGAAAAAAAAAAACGAAAAATGAATATTAAAATGTTGTCGGGATATATTGTTGATTTTATTCCGTTAGATCCGATAACAAAAAAAAAATTGTGATCGGCTGTGGTCATCCAGTTTCAAAACGTCTCTGATTCAAAAGTCTCTTAAATGTAGTCAGTATGTGTTTTAAATGTATTTTAAACGAAAATGCTGATATAGTGTTAATAGGTAAGTTTATATTTCATATTATTAACGTACATGGCATTTGTAAAAATATATATAGTTTTTATATATAGTAATGCATTCTTATTACGATCGTTACCAATTAAAAGATGGTTGTAGCTGAATTCAGATTTTTTTAATTGTGACTGCGACACATTTTGCGCTGTATGAAGAAGTAGTAGTCCAGCTGACACTATAGTACTTTGAGAGTGTATAATCTAATGTATATTTATTATTTACATATTTATTGTAGTTTATATTGGTTATTATAAACTAAATTTTAATAATTTATTCTGTAGGTATCCAAATAGTATACATTGTATAATAAAACAAAATGTTGTACATCAGAAATGAAAAAATATTATTTTTTTATTTTTGTATTGTTCACCGTGTAAAAAAAGAGAATATTGAAATCTTATCAAATTATTATTTATGTGACATATTTTATGAAAAATACTTTAATATTTAATAACACGCAAAATGGTCTTGTATACTTAAGCAGTGATCCATTATAGATTAATTTTTGTTTTGGGAGAATAAAATATTATTTCCTACCCATTCACTTATGCGTAATTGTATATGGGTACTCATTATTATTTGGTTATTGTTAATCTTAATTTACTGTACATTTTTAATCCACGCTTTATAGGCCTAATTAGGTTATTTTTTTATTTTGCTTAATTCATACGCATATACAATTCTAAGAAGTAGTTATATATGTATCTAGTATCTTGTTTAATTTTAATTAAGAACGCTTATTATTTCAACATGTTATGACGTTATATAGTAAATAATGAATGATTAATAAGTTGGGTAATTAATGTAATCTAATAATTATTATTACTATAGATTAACTTTTGAAAATTTATTTTAAATAATTTTAGTGAGCTATCTAAGCTAAAAACAGATGATACTGTACCTATATGTGAAGAATGATAGTAGGTAATTAGGTAATATTTTAATTATAATGTAAATGAGTCTTATATACAGGTTGATTCATCATGCATTATAATAGACTGTTACCTTTAATAATAAATTTCGAATTCTGATTTTTAGAGTTTTTAAATACACTTAAAGACCTTTATTACAAACAATTGTGCATTTTGTATTACCGTAGAAGTCTCCAAGGACAATTCCAACTTTTGTTTTTCTAAGCGAGAACCCCCTTTTTAACTGTAAATTATTTCGGAGATAATATTTTTGAAAATGTCGATTTACCTTAGTGAAAACTTGAAATCGTAACTTCTCAATTATTAATATGTTTATAAAAATAGGTAATCCTTAAACAAGTTATACAAAAATGTAAAATAGATGTATTGGATATAGTATTTACTACTTATACTTGGACTATTTTTGCACATTGTGAAATATGTTGATGGATTTATATTAACTATTAAAATGTTCAAATCACCATATAGCCCCAATATCTTCCAAACTCACTATCATGGACCCATTATACTTGGTGCACAAAGTTAAATAACTCAAACATTTTTAGTATGAATTTTGATTTTGATACGTCAACATTTTCAAAAAAAATATCCACTAAATATAATAAACAATATAAAAGTGAGAAGAGCTTTCAATTGAAAATAGAAGTTTGTATCTTCACACAACACTCTTTATAGGCAGTAGCAATAATTATCTTAATAACTCGAAAATATGGTATTCAAGTATATTTCAAAATTCCCAAAATCAGTTTTTGAACAACTGCACTTTTGAAGAAAATAAGAGTAAACATACTTGGTGTATCGCACTGTATAATATTTGTTTATGGTCATATTGTATTTATATGAATAGGCACTATGCAGCATAGACACACGTGTATTTGCATTTTACACGTATATTTGTACTATATGAACGTATTCATATTTTCCATTTTTTTTTTTTTGTTCAATACTTTTAAAAACAAACGTATTATGTCCTTAACAGTATTTGTCCTTTGATTATTTAAGTTGTATTGTGCAAGGAAAAAGTATAACAATCACACTGTATAGTATAATGCAGTTAAATCTCCGATAAGGTTATAAAATGCAATATGCATTTCGTAACCATATAATGATTTGTCTCACCATTTATCCTATTTGACGATCTCGCTGCCACGGCACATTTATTTGTATTAAAAATGACCTATTCTTTTTACTGGCGTTATTGTTACAGACCATAATAACGACCACCTATATACTATTCATAAAATATTATTATTTTTTATTTTGTTATAAAGCTATTTTTAAAAATAACCTTATGTAAAGTAAAAATAAAATTGATCGTATCGTTTCATTAAAAATGACTCTAAATAAAATACTATTTAATACTTCTTTGCGCCTCTGAGTTTTAAACTTTGTCGAAAGAAATATTAATAGCCCTTTGATGTTTACAAAAATAACAATATATACTCACTCATCATACGTATACTTATATACTTGTTTTTCTCTTAATCATGTACAGCTGTCATGCACGGGCTTGTGATGGATATAAAATATTAATTGGAAAGTAACAAACTTTAAGATTTTAAATGTTACAACAATTATTTTATTTCTATAAATAAACTGAAGTCTGAACTATATCTGTAGTACAGTTAACAATATTACGATTATTTTTTCTCCGTAGGCGCTATAATATCCTGCTGGACAAGTTATCACCATAAATATTGTAATATAATCTTTCAAAACGTCACTCAACTCGAATACAGCTTATATTTTTAAATTAATTGGGAAGAGATCCGTTTTATATTTCGGTTTTATGATGTACCAATAAAACATTTGTCACATTATATTATAATAAATGTTTAATCAGTATCTATGTGTACCTGACTAATAAAAAAAATTGTTTTTTTCAAGATACATTCTGCACCACAGAAGTGAGGTACTCGTCTGGCATCGTTCACCTCGGTACCTACAGGAAATGGTGCGTTAATGATATTACATTTTTCGAGATATTATAACAAAAATTTATAAATTTATATTTATCACGAATTGGAATATTTTAATTTTAAATTCATCATTGCTATATCATTAATTACCAATATGTCTATTTTTCTATGTTGACAATTCATATTAGTTAATAAGTCGTTGCGTATAACCTACTGTGAACATTATTGTGTATAGGTATACGTCCTATATAATACCATATACATATGATGATATTCCATACAACAAATTACAATTAAAATTTAACACAAAGAAAAATGTACAAACGATTTGCGTACAAAACAAACGTGCCACACTTATCTATACATTGGGGGTATTGTATTATAGATGCTATTATAATATATTATACTATTTGAATAATTTATAGACAAATAATTTGAAATGCACGCATAGAGTAGAAATTTCGCAAGTTTCGATTCATATCTCGATGCTGGCGCAGATGGAACAATTTCATAAGACCGGTAATCAATAATAATAATTATTATTATTCTAGTATACGAGTCTACGACAACGACGCTTTGTGGATCTCGAGAGCGTGGATGAAAAATAATACTACCACTATTATATAGGTAGGTACTAGGTAGGTGTATAGTTTATGCATTTGAATGCGTATAATATTCAAAGTTCCCATAATCATTTGTTTATTGTTTTGATCTTGCTGACAATCAGAAATAAAAAAATACAGACGGCCGCGGCGGTGGCGGAATGCATATTATTATGTATATTAAATTTGCTGCGTTCAGTACGGACTAGAAAAAACTATTGTACTGAAATATTAATAGTGTCATGGAAAGTAAACAGACAAGGTTGTCTAGATGTCAATGGGCAAAATATCTCAGCGCCTATTTCATAGTACGTATAATAATTCGTGTTTTTTTTTTCTCCACTTGGTCGTCTAGCTCGGTGAGCTTATGTTTTTTTTTTAAATATTTATATTATTATATTTTTTTTCTTCGACCTTTTCAATATATATATCGATCGTTTCGATTGTCCGCTGCGTCTGCGTCGTCGTCTCGCATTTCATCCGGTAGACTTATTATTTGTATGCATCACGACGAAAATAATAAAAAAATACACACAATAATATTGTATAATATGTATATAATATGTGTATCGTAGATACTATTTTCCAATTAGAGTAACAATAGTCTATCCGACGTCCATCGCCGGTGCTCTAAATCGCATTGTCTAGACTCTAGACTATGCCGATTATGCGGCCGTCACTGACGCAACGCGTCTTACGGCCAATGCAACGTTGGATTATTATACAATATTGTTGATACACACAGAATACAGTGATTTGTTGTTCCGGTTTAATATAATGCATATTATGTCGATGTCGTTTCGTCTAGTGCTTATCTAAAACCATTATTATATAATAGTGTCTGCCCGCAGAGTTCATTTAAAAATTTATGTACGCGCACGGGCACCCGGTGCTGCAGCAGACGCACACGAATTTACATTACGCGACGGAGTCAACAATCATTGTTTTAGATCACTCTTAGCATAACATTAACCGCTTGCACAGCAGCATTCTATGAGTGGTGTTTTTACTATTGTAGTAACGGCGGACATAACAATAAGATTCGATTTTTTTGCAGTCTGTAACTATTTTAACGATTCGGAGATAATAATAAAAAAAGAGTCCTCGTTCTATATTTATAAAACAACAAATCTCCAGGACACACTCCCCAATTGCCCCATCGGTATATATACTTAGATAGATAGGTATATACTACCTATAGATAAAGATAGTCTTAAATCTCGAGACTAAATCATAGGTATATATATTATGTAGGTAGAGACTATAAAAAAATTGTAAAAAATGTTTTTTTTTAAATTTTACCTATGCAAACAAATAACGTCAGTTGCATACATTATTATTCGTTCTATATATTTTTTACCTTCACTTTTTTGTTAAGTATTTTTTTTCAAGTGAATAGCCAATAGGACAATAGGTACCTATAATAAATTTAATTGGGTGGTGCATGGGTAGAGGGAATAATTCAATTTTAGCCATTTTCGATTATTGTGCTATCTTTGAGATGGATTTTTGTTTCCTGAAATGCAGTGGTTTTGGACTTAAGAGGATGTCAGCCCACTATTTGTTTTCTGTCTCCGACCCACGCTCAAAATAGCAAATTTAAGTTTAGCAAAACCAACCCTATGTTACTACTTTTAATATTAGAGTGAATTCACCGCGTCCTTATATTGGCTATTGTATGATATAATGATTGTGTAATTTTTGAGTGTTTATATTGTTATAATTTTAAAATGCTTATAATAAAACAATTTAAAAATATCTTTAAAAAATCAGACTTAGGGACACAGGTAATGTTCCTATCTAAAGTGTGATAGTAAGTTAATTCAATCTAATATTAAAATTAACAACATAGAGTAGTTTTGCTAAACATAAATTACCTATTTAACGACTGGGCCAGAGAGAGAAACCAAATAATGCGCTGACATCCTCATAAGGATATTTACGCATTCAACGGCGCATCGTTTAATAATTGTAATTGTAATGAACAAATCGCTTGAAAAAGAAATACTTTCGATGTATATCTACAAATTTTGTGATGAAGTTAAGTTGTTTAAATTTAAATTAAAAAATATACACTGTAAAAATAGTTGATCAATATTGTTGGAGGCTCAATTTTAGTCAAAAACACAAAAACAACCTATTTGTAATACCCATTATATTTAAATTCATAGCTACCATCTACTGTCTAAGAAAACTTAGTAATATAGATTTGACAACATTTAAGACCATACAAGTACCTATAGGTATACCTATATACCATAGTTCCTACAATACACAATATACAATATACCTACATAATACACTATACATATTATTATGTACTTAATAATAAATAATATATTTTTAAATGTTTAAAAAAAAGAGTTGACATTAATTAGGAAATATATATTTATAATTTATACTATATTCTACTATACGTGCAACAGAACAGTAACTGTTTTCAGTATAAGTACATATTTACATATGCATTTGTTAATTTTAACTTGTAAGAAATGAAATGAAATGAATAAATTATTGATATAAATAAAAAAAATAGTTTTAATTTAAAGAAGTTTAAAGTAGTTGGGTGTCCTAACTTTTTAAAGAGCATAAATGCATTTTCTTTGAAATGAAAATATTTGTAACCACAGCTTATGACGCATATCCGCTACACGCGTGGTGCTATAAACAGAAAATAACTAAATTCATCTAAAATAAATATATTATATAATTTACGTGACAATTTGGCACAACACTTTTGGACTAATTAAAATCCTAATAATGCATATACTTGGATAAGCAACTGTACTTTTTCAATTTACGTCATAACTAAGTCCAAAATTGGAGATTCTTGACGTAAGTCGCTGTAACATATACGGCAATTAGTGCATACAAGATTAAACACTATGAATATTATATACAGTAACCAAGTTTTAAAAATAAAATAAATATGGATTCACAAAATATTATACGATCATAAAATTATAAAATTATAAAATATAAATACACACAATGAGTCGAAGTATAAAATATATTATCAATGGCATGACGAATGGGTGGTCTACAATTGGAAGATGGGTATGAAGAATCCACAGGAACCCAGAAATCCACTGACCGTTTATTATATTTTTGTATTTTCTGTATTTACTGTGACTCATGTGCGGGGTTGTATATGAGTTAGGTGACTAACTGAGCAGAAGCGTCCATTGATGCAGTTATAAAATGTCATGAATAATTTTTTTTTTAATTGATTTTGTTTTATTATGTTCCAGTATACATATCATGTTATTAAAAGTTTATAAATTATACTAATAAATATCTTATCATAGATTTTTAACCATACTGACTGTTGCACTGATATAACTCCCAAACAAGTCACTGATAATCGATAAACCCCTTGGCGGTTAGTGCATAAGGAACATTATAATGTAACTACTTATATAGATAACCCATCACCCATCCCATGTCTACAGATTTTTGTGTCGTTACACCTATTGAATAATATATTTATGCATATACCTACATGGGTTAAATATATTATATAACCAGAGTTTGTCGATTGCGTCCCAGATGCAGGTAAACGATTTTTTGCCCACCTTTTCCGTGTGCTGATTGCGTCCTATTGTATAGTAGGTAAGAGATAATGTGACAGATAAATTGACAAATTAAATCTAATATTTTTGTCATAGGTGGTGTGGAGGTATATTTAAACACGAATTGGTTTTTACTTGATGAGTTTACGAACATTTTATCTGAAGGCTGGTACTCTTATCGATTTACGATCACGTAGCGATTTAGTACGTCAAGTGCCTTAGAATCGAGATTTTTGTATTATTATTATTTTATAACACTGACAAGAAATATATTATTTAAATTATTTATTATTATATATTTGGATTTATTTTATTGGTTTTTGTATTATTATTATTTACAAAATAATTATTAATTATGACTATTCGTTTTACAAAATGTTATGCTTATATATCATACAACAGGACGCAATCGGAACATAAGAAGGTAAGAAAAAATAATTTAACTATCCGACTTGTGGACGCAATCGACATACTGAAAAGGTATAGAAGGTTGAAACGGGACGCAATCGAATGACGCCCTATATAACAGGTGTAGCAACAAGGGGTTGTTTAAATATGAGTTAAGATGCACAACTTCAAACGATAACCTAAATGCAATATTTTTAAAATTTTATTTTTATTTTTCCGTTAAAATATTACAAAAATGATTGTATACCAACTCAAAATGGTAATACAAAATATATCATTTTATTTGTCCATATTTGTTAATGAAACGTTGGTTATCTAATGAGGAGAAACTTACAAGGCACCGAGTTATCAGCAAAGTATGGTCATATAATACATCAATAATAAATATACGGCAAGTGTCCGTATGTTTGTTTCGTTACTCAAGGGCAAATAATAATAATAATGATTCAGTATTGCAGTACCTATTAAAATTAAAAAAACAGTATAATAAATATTATATTAAATATTATTTTTTAAGAATCGAATAATAAACGCTCAACGTTGATGAGTGTATAATAATATAATACATACCAAGCACGGTCAACCACAAATTAATTCCTTTGATAATTCTTTTATTCAAAATGTATTTGTTTGAATTTTCTATTACCTATGTATAAAAAATAAAATATTTTCAAATATTTGGAATTTTCGTGTAATTTAAGCAGTATCATATGCTTAGGTGGAGTATGCAAGTACACGAGTACTGTAAAATTTTGAGGGAGGCTCAAATATTTGGTGATAAACAAATCCTTAGGTATTACCCACCTTAATATGTAACACAAACATATTTGACTGTCTATATAGAATGACAAAAAAATTAATAAGTGTACGTTTCTTGTTTTCACAATATTTATAATAGCTATGAACATAAAAAGAGAAATTAATGAAATTAAAATTTAGAATTTTTAACATAATTTTATTAATTTATAACATTTTTTGTTAAAAATATTTAAAACGATTTCATTACTTAACGCTTAAGTCGTATATTTTTGAATGTATGATATTGAAATTGCATTAACTCCATTTTTAAGTATAGATGTTCTTAGCCATGTTTTGATTTTCCTCGTGCCTAGTGGAAAAACTTCTTTCTCGTGTACCAAAACGAATAGGTAATTTTAATGGAAGTTGAACCATTTTATAGAAATTAGGAAATATTTGAGGTGAAATATGCTTTTTATATCTTCAATTAAAAATGTAAATAATAAATATGTCTGCTCTAACAGTCGAACCGTATATAATCTTATTGATACAACAATACAATAGGTATAGGTACAATATTATACTATATTGATTAATTTTTAATCACAAATATACGATAATTATACAAACAAAATTAAAATATGATATTATTTCATATTATACATTGCGACCTTGGCCATTGGTGGGTAATCGGTATGTTATCTTAAAAAAATGATCACGTAGTTTCCACGTTATATAACAATTAAATAGTATGGTGCGAAGTGGCGCAGTGTCGACACTCTGAGTGTACACACCGCTGCTAGCTCCCGGATGGTCACCCACCCTAGATTTTTAGCAACATAATCCTTGCCACGCATACAATACTTGATTTGAACCAACCATTTTCCCCGCAAACAGCTAAATAATGGCTATAGTTGCCGTGTTCAGATCAATAAATTAAAAAAAAATGAATAAGTATGGGTAATAAAAAAAATATCCATACACAATTCTGCAATTTGAACGATATTGCTTATTTTCTAATTTTTAGGGGGGCTTTAACTTACATTAAATTAGGTTTCTAAAGTATTTTAATGGAATGCAATAAACTACAATTCAATACAACTCTATACAATTTAAAATTAATTATTTGGTAGCTTTTATATTTTGGTAAATATTCTCTAATATTGGCTACTAAGAATCCATGTTATATACTTATATTTTTAGATTTTTTGTATTGACTGATACGAATTTACAACAAATAGAACGGTGGCTATAAAATCTTAATACAAACAATTGTAACTAACAGACGAATGGACTCAACGGGGATATAAGGCGTTCTAAACTTATACTTAGAAATCTATAACTAACATAATTTATGTGTTTTGTATGATATTATGTAAGTAATCTAAGTATATGAAAATTTGGTATTTAAGTTTAATTAATGATCCAAAAATCAGAATTTTAACAATCACGATTAAAGGGTTGATCGTTCTAGGAGAATTGTCCTATAGTACCTATAATATTAACCTATATTATTATAATATTATATGAGTATTACTCGGTGGAAAATAATAAATATCCTCGGGTCATAGAAATTTCGCCTGATGTAGATGACAACAATAACGTCAAGCAATACTTAGATAGCGTTATAATATTTTTATGATATCACCTTTCCTAAAGACCATTGCAGTATAATATAATATTAATATATGCTTAGTGTGTGTACCAATATTTTTTTGAAGAAAAATAATGAAAAAATAACCGTTTCGGTGAATGGTGGAACCCGAACCCCTCTCGTCGTACAGGCTACTACACCACCGACTTGACATGTCAACAAGACACGACAATAATAAGCTATCGGAACTACGCAGAACCGTTGGAAAAACGCACTGTAATCGTTAATATTGGTTATTGCGCATCCGACGATTCGTGGGTAGCCGCGTATGTTAAAGCGTATTACCCTACAGGGGGTGGACGATCGAAGTCGGCACAATGATCGACATACGACCACGTCGATGATGATAATAATAAAAATAATAATAATAATAATAATAATAATAGCTGATGATGAGGGTCGTCGTCGTCGTCACCGTCATCATCTTCATTCCCACGATGTTGGACGTCCGTTCCGACTTCTCAGAACCGACCACGGTGTAATATATTTTGAGACCGACCCCGACGCCACCTAAGCGAAATGATCCGCGCCAAACTTTTGTGTCTACGTGTCGAATATAATAATAATAATATTTTACAACAATAGTTCCCTTCATCCGCATACAGGGCACGCACTGTTCGATCTCAAAATGACAATTGACTTACTATTATTATTTTAACACTTTTTTGGAACTGTCTCGTCGCCGAGTATGTTGTGCACTATACATTCATATTCATATTAAATTCATAACATAAAATAGAATACGCGAGATTTACGTAAGTTCGATGGCATATTATATTATTATGAATTTAATCGATCCCAATACTCATCCGGTACCTGTACACGGAGCCCTTTTTTCAGGTATACATTCAATCCGGTATACACATCTCTTCCTCGTCAGTACACCGCTGTTATCACTATCGACCTTAATATAGGTAGGCACTACCTGTGGCGCAACGTCGACAAGGTTTTAGTCCGATCTTCCGTTACATCACAGAACATTCGTCATCTGCCACTGTGAATGGCGTTTGTTTGTGGGTACCAAAACGTACATTGATTACTACGCATTTATCTCAATAATATTATATTATAATATTTATTGTTTAATCGTCTTTGATACGGCCCCACTTATGACGCAAAAGCAAAAAAACAAAGAAGCATATTAGACCAACAATGCTGCATTGTCTGTGGTAAAAAAAAAATTCGCATAACGTCGCTCAAGAGATCTAGACTAGAATCTAAACTTATTCATAGAAAATTGATATCGTCAGCGTAAACATTATATACTCACGACGTGCTGTAAGTTGTCCGTAAAACGGAATTAATTTAATAGCTGCAACGTGCGCACCCGCGTGGTTTAATCTCATACAATAATAATACCAAGGTACTATAGTTATATATGTGTATACATAAAATTATGTTTACATTAGGAAGACACTATTATAGAAATCATATTATACACGGATTGGAATTTGTCGAAACATTTTAATATAGGTGTATTTTGATAAGCTGCTGGCAAAGAACAATGTTATAATAAAAACACAATTAAAGGTATTAGGCACGGCATAGACTCATGCAGAAAGTTTCGTCTGAAAAATGTTTAAAAATTAGATCACAGAATACAGGACATCATTTAATCCCTACGAGTAATTCTATATTGGGCGTAGAACATTGGTCCCGGTCGTATCTTGATGATAGTATTTTGGTATATTTAAATATTTTGAATCTTTATTCTTCTTTATTTCTTAAACTATACAAAAATTACAATCATACAATATAATATTATATTAGAATATCAAATATATACTACTGAAGTGTCTACTTTTTGACAAAAGTAGAAGATGTCAAATGTTTATGAACAACTCAAGATGAGCCAAAGTATGCTGATAATTATTGTATTACATGAAAAATGCTAGTAAAAATAATTGGTAAAGATTTCATGTATGTACGATGTTTCTTCATCAGCCCGTTTTTAATTAGATACAACAAGATAACATTTGTTTTTGTCAAAAACTGTTCTTGCCTAAATATTAGCGTTGTTTTTGTATATTTTTTTTAGTTGTTCCCAATATTTAAGAATTTTTCAAACTTCTAGACCGCCCAAAATACCATCTATAGATACAACATTATACCAGAAACCCTCCTTGAAGATCAAAGCATTTTTTATATTACATAACATTATCGCAACGCATAGAATCTTAAATTTTAAATATAACGATTATCCAATTATTTAAAAAAAATATTGTCAGTTAATATAAATAAAGATTTTCTGACCTGAGACTTATAATTATTTGCAATTACATCATATACCGTATAGATTTGTAATACTTTCATTCCCGTAAAAAAAATGATTACCCAACTTGAAGACTAAAATGTAGATACTTAACTAATGCACTATTGCATTTATTTACAACTTTAGGTATTTTATTTTATTTTTATTTATAGCTGATTGATGATTCATCTTCACGTGTAGGACACCAAACAGTACAGAAATCCTACATCGATATGTCCCAGGGAACCAATAACATGCCATCTTATAGAATTTGTCGATTACGAAACTTATGTTTGCGGTTTACCATTTCGGTAAAAATGCAGACTTTGATCACTGAAAAACAAACAGTAAAATATAATCATTATAAATTTTGTATTTGTTTGGTGTGTGGTCTATGTAATGCTCAGAGACTCCATAAAGTGTGTATCGAAATATGTATACGAAATTTTTAGGTGCAATTTTTTTACAGGTCCCAAGGCAGTTCATTATAAAAAACTGATCCATGGGCCTTTGGTATGCCGAGCCGATACTGTACCTGACTCTTGTTAAATCCACTCGGTGACCGAAGTCGAATATTTTGTAGTCCGCACTCTATATTATATACTAGTAAATGTATGTTTATCGGATTTCTATAATTTAGTATATATTTTATGTGCGTATTAAACAACCTGAATATAATTTGTAATTAATCTCTGCAGATAGTTAATGTCGTTGTAATCGTTGTATACGTAACAAAGTATACACATTAATTTTGTAAGTAAACAAAATTATTTATCTTTACCTTTTTAAATAATCTGTTATCTACCCGATTAGAAAATCGTCATCTTTAAATTGTGATAAACAGCAATTACAAGCCATTAGCCTTGTAGCCAAAGCTGATGACATAATAATTAGAAGATAAAAATATTTATACTTAATATAAACATTTCTCAAACGGCTCGGTAATCATTTCATATTAATTGTTTTGTTCAATTTTCAATGAATCGATATTAATGTCCATGATCTTTTTTAAATTCATAAAAAAATAACACCAAAGATCGAGATATATGAACTCCGAAATGGTAATGCAATAAAAATATGATGTTTCATACCGATGCATATTATTTTCCATATTTAGTCATTTGAAACGCAGAAATAACCTACATAAATAAGTAATTAACCAAATAATTATCGTTTACGATTAAACATCCACATACTATTGCATAAGAAAAGGGAATATACGCAGAGGACACAACTTAAAGTATTAAATGTGCAAATACACAATTACTAATCATCTTGAACCTACGACGCATAATAATAGTACCTATGCCTACTTATAGGATATTATAGTAGTATACGATAGGCAAATATAATATAATATTATTTACATAGGATTGATATAGGGTCAATCATTTAATTTTACTTATTTCATTATTTCAGATTAATTAATCATTTTAAAGTCTAGTTAATTTTAGTATATTTTAGTGTTACTCATTTTTAGTTTGTATCGAGTTCATTGAAAAAAAAAATAATAATAAAAAAGATTTGCAAGTGGGCACCGCTAAACTGTTCAGTAGGCGTCGATCATTGTATCTATACGAAAAACAATTCTGAGCGAAGACTATCTGTCAGTCTGTATTACTAAAAAATATATTTCAAGTACCTAAATGATATATGTTTATACAATTTCTATTAAAGTAGTTTGTTATACTTAAAGTAATACAGTAATACAGTAGTTTGTTATACTTAAAGTAATACAGTAGTTTGTTATACTTAAAGTAATACAGTAATACAGTAGGTTGAATCCATTTTGGCCGAATTATTGTATTTAATTTAAGTACTGTCAATTGTATGCATAAAATATTAAAATATAATAATACACTTAGAAAATTTCAACGACAATCGAATAATATTCTTAAATTAAAATAACATAACTAAAATCGTTATTCTTAATTTAAATATCTAATTTAGTCCTAACTTGAGATTATCTTTAAAAAAAAACTGAGTAGAATATAATAATATGAGTTTTATATTTTTTCTTTTAGAATGGGCTAGTTATGAGGAACCTTGTTTTAAAATTTCTGTCCTTAACTGTAAAAATGAGCATTTGATACATTTTAGGTTTCTAAACATACTCGTAAGTTGTTTAGATAGTTACAATTGTTTGTATTAAAATTTCTCACCGCTGATTATTTTATATAAATTTGTTCTAGCCAATATTTAAAATATCAAACTATGAATATTTAATATAGATTCATAGTAGCCAATATAACAAAATAGGTACCAAGTAATTATTTCTAAATTGTATGATATGATGGAATTGTAGTTTATTGCGTTTAGAAACCGGGAATTTGCTCACTCGCAGTCAGATTTCCTAACTTGGCAAACTACAAAATAATTTTTTAATTTTCGTGATTAAGATTTAAATTTCAAATGCATATAAAAAAAATCCTGCATATTATTATGTACTTAAATATTCTTTAAGTTGTGAACAATTTATGATTAACCTTGTATAATATTTAAACTTTTAATCGACATTTAAAGAAAAAAAATTTAAATAATCGAAAATTTAATACGTCCAATGTCCATGTGCCAATAAAATGTCAAAATAGTTTGAAAATTTTATCAAATACAGAAAATGCTAATATTAAAATGGAGAGAACATTTAAATATCTACGGCTATTCGTTTTTAAGTTACAAAAAAAAAAAAAAACTTATACAATTTTGCTTTTAAATTCTCATTTTTCCTTAACATCAAACAATGAAAACTGGAAGTATATTTATACCACATTATAATGTATAATATTAAAGTTAGTATCGTCATACTTCTTAAAGTCATCTTTTTTTATTGGTAAATTTATTCTGGTACCAACGTAGCCAGTAAATCATGTAAGTTAAATAAATATTGATCATAATAATAAACCGTTCACAATATTACTGATATGGAATATTTTAATACCGGTTATTAAATTATCTTATATTATTATGTCAGATGAAAAGTTGAAATATTTAGTAATCCAGAACTAGCTATAGCGCTCGTATATAATATTATACAATCTAAATATTGAAAGATGTTTACAAATATTTGATGAGTAGCTTAATTTTCAGTTTTCAACAAGTTATTAATGTATTTTAAGTGTTCCCATACACATCGTTCCAGTGACAGGACGTACACCAATTTATACTAGTACTCTATTTCCTCATCGGTTACAAGTTTCCAGGAAACGGTCAAGTGACGAATAATCATTCACCAGTACTCTATTCTTACGATGTAACAAGTATATTCACAAGTGGCAAACAACAATACCTGTCAAGTAAACCAGTCATGAGAACTAGATTTAAAGTATGTTATCATCAGTATCATAAATAATATTATATCAAGTACTTAAATGATAAAAAAATAATAGAAATATTTAATACGACTCTTTCGGACGGTGCAGCTTGGCGTAGTATATTATTATGGTACTACGGAATTCTACTAAACATAAAATATATAGCCAATCAGTCATCGTTGTTGTTGTGTTTCGTATAATATCTCGTATAGGTGTGTCTTAATGTGTGTGTGTGTGTGTGTGTGTGTGTGTGTGTGTGTGTGGGTTTACTCTGCGCCGTGTCAATCTATTTATTTCGAAGTAGGTGGTTATGTCGAACGTTCAATGAGCTCGGCGACGGCGGCGATTGACGACGACCTATTCTCGAACTCTGCAGGCCCGGAAGCTTTATTTTCGACGTGTATTTTATCCGAGAAACGGCCGGAAACCGATCGGATGGCGGTCCGCGCGGGCGTGAGGTCCATATGGAGGAAAAGAAAACGTCGCCCCTGTATAACATGAAATCGGTCGGGTAAAAATAACGTTCCGGGGAGTCGTGGCGGCGGAACAAAAAAAAAATACTAAAGCAGCCGTTAAGCTACGACTATAGGGACTGAAAAGAGGCGGAAAAAATGTCTCAAAAACATATTTTCGAACGGACGGCTAGTGTTCCGTGGGAAGGTCTGCGCGGATACCGAGACCTGACCGCGACCACCGTGGGGATAATAATTTCATATTATTATTATTTATTATTTATTACTTATTATTATTATTATTATTATACTCTTTGGCCGAAAAATAAATCGAAACGCTCGCGCGGACACGTCGTACTACGTATGTCCCCCTGGTCCGTCCGTGCGTCCAGAGGGAGAGTCTGCATCGGTGAGCGACGGAGACTAACGACGAACCATTGTCACGCGCACTGCATCTCACACGCATCCCATTATAATAATAATAATAATAACATGTATATGTGCGATCCTCCGCCGTCTAGACGTTAAATGGTATTTTTCGCCTTTTTATTTTCGTACCAATCGTACCGCGTTTACACGTCGGATACGCGCATCACACGTGTGCCGTTTACTCCGTTTACACACACATACATATATTATGTATTATAATGTGCGTTTAAACGTGTAAAGGACTCGTATTGTTGTACATGCGCACGCGCACGAGCGCGACAAACACGCACATTATAACACATTTATTATCAAATGTATTTGTGTGTGTGTGTGTGTGTGTGTGTGTGTGTGTGTGTGTGTGTGAGTACGAATATAAATCCGATCAGTCTGCTCCGCGGTCGAGGCACGCCGGCCGACCGACGACAGACGCGTTTTTCGCGAACACCCCGAAAATAAATTCCAAACTGTTATAATAATATTATTATTATTATTATTATTATTATTATTTGTATGATTATTATTATTATTATTGTGCAGACCGCCGCTGCCGCGTAGTATTGTCGTTATAATAGCGCCCGCCAGACAGACAGACAGACAGACAGACAGACAGAACAGACAGACAGAGAGAGTCTGAGTGTAATGGGGAGTGAGAGACCCACAGACGAGACGGAGATAATAATAATATTCGTCATCGGTACAATATTTATGTAGTGGGTTTCCATTTTTACCCGAAAAACCTTTTTAATTTTCGCGCGGCCGCACATTGTGTGAAAACGTGTGCCCACAATGAATAGAACGGCCGTGTGCGGTATGTATATTCGCCCTGCCGTTACCAAGAAATCCAAAATTCTCGGAAACCTGCATGTACCCGCAGGCTGCAGACGCCACTGCACCGCCGCCGGAGCAACATCAGATGCGCCGAAATAATAATGATTAATAACAAGACGACGTGTCGGCAGTGGCTGCGGCGGCATCGGCGGCGGGGGTGGTGGCGGTGGCGGTGGCGACGACGACCACCTTCGGAGAAATACGTTTTCATCTCGTCCGGCACCTCCCCGCGGTGTATATAATATAATAACGCGTATAAAAATATATAATAATATAATAATAGGTACCTAATGCGCGCGGCAAAGACCCGCCGGCGGCGGCGGCGGCGGCGGCGGCGCTGTACCGGTCGGCAGGCTGTCACACGACGCCCGTTTAGCAAATGTTGTTGTTGTGATCCCTTTCATTTATAAAATATATTATTTTATCGTTATCGTCTTTTTCTCGTCTTTTCCGCCCTCCATTCACAAGAGGGCAGAAGAAAAAAAAAATACATATATATTATTATTATTATTATTATATTCGCACACTTCGCATCTTCATTGTATATTTCACAACACACTACACACATCACATATAGGTACCTACCCATTTAGCCGGCGACGGCGTGCCGCGCATACCGCCGAGGTATAATATACAATAATAGTAATAATAATAGTACACGCTTTTATATGTGTGTGCACGATACGCGCGTATTGTATGGGCAGGCAGGCAGGCAGGCAGGCAGGTACACGCTCATTGACGGCGGAAACGCTCAAGGTTGGTCCCGCGCGCGAGACTAGGTCGAAACCCGAAATAACAAAAATAATATTATTATAATGTGCCCCCGTCATTTTTAAATAATGGATGTAACTCGCGCTCTCGCGAATATCGCCATCGTGGTCGTTTCCGGCATCGAAAATAAAACAACGCGGCATAGTTCACGTAACTATAATAATATTTTAATAATAATATAATATATCATGTCGGGCGTAATGCGTGTGGATTTCCGTTCGATCGCAATCGGTTTTCGTTTTTTTCCTTCCCGTCGTTTTCTACTATTCCCGCGCTCTCCTCCTCAATGGTATACGCGCCGTATCACTATTCACTATTATTACTATTATTATTATTATTATTATTATTATTATACCTTTATAGGTGTACATAAAATACATTTATTATTACGAGTGTACCAGCGTTCAGTAATAATAATATGTCCAGGCATTACGGAATAGGTAGACGTCGTCGTGCGTCAGGGGTCGGTACTACCGTGATAGAGTGAGAATATCGCGGCGAAAATATAATATTTATTCAAATTCAATTCACGCAACTCGTTATCGCGGCAACCATAATGTTACATTATACGCACTACACAATGTTATTATTGTAATGACAAATGAAATTGCCAATACCCGAAACCGGGTTTGACGTGCGAACGCGCCCGTGCAGGCCGACAATACCCTGCAGCTATTACTAGGTATATAATGTAATATTATTATTCACAGTCCGGTCGTCAACGATTCAAAATGTCCACACTCGTTCCTAATGATAATATTCCTAGCCGGCCGACCGACCGACGACCGTATAATACATTTTTATCTTATCGTATAGTTGTGTACCTACCTACGGTAAAAAAATTTCATTCATAAAACCCGAGCGCAGTTCATTAGCATAAAAACGCGAGTATATCTATTATAATAATATGCCATTATAGTATAATATTATAGTACGCGACACGATCTAGTCTGCCACACAAAGTCGACACCGAATTCATTCAAATCTCCCACGA
This sequence comes from Myzus persicae, assembly GCF_001856785.1. NCBI lineage: Eukaryota > Metazoa > Arthropoda > Insecta > Hemiptera > Aphididae > Myzus > Myzus persicae. Next base: position 257,803 of record NW_019100714.1, read on the forward strand.
TGACGTCATTGCCCTGCGAGTGTTTTTCGGCGTGCGCGAGTTATTTCCGACGCCAAATCGATGCACACGTCAAAATATGCGAAACCGACGACGAAGACGACGGTACACACCGCGTCGTGTCCGGTCAAATGCTCAGTCGAATTGTTATGTTAAAATTATTTATTTATTTCCACCAGTGTGGGTATATGTAATTGTTCTGGAATTCACGCCTGCTGTACGTCGTGTAGGCTGATGTAAAAGTCCTATACGTTTTTATAACGCGTTACATAACACGTGAACGCTGAATATGAAAATTAAATATATTTGATATGGAAATACTATCCGCAGCCTAAGAAATAACCGACAAGTAAAATGATTTGAAAAATATATGTTTGTCTTGCAAATGTAATTCGAAGCTGCGCCTTCTTATCTAATTGATAAACTTACCTAAAAAAAAGTGTTTTTATTTGAAAAACAAATGTACATAATACTAGGTATAATGGGTCCTTTATTACCGATAAGAGAGAAAGTTCAAGAAACTAAAGATTTAATTAAATTTAATATTAACCTGCAAAACCTTGCACAGAACTCAGACCGTCGTGTCAATTTCGGCCTTTATCAAATCGTATTTGCTCCTTCGTTAATCATAAGAATAATAACCAGACCGACTACCACAGTTACTCAGATATACCAATTCTACCTCAATTAACAAAATCCTTTTACCTTTTTTTTTCATTCAAAGTTTGCCCACAACATATAGAGTGTTCAATCAGAACTTCCAGTTAATCTCTCTTCGCGCCAAATAATATTTTGACCATGATCGTTTTGAACATCTCAACTTTCTTAAAAAGACGAAAAAATTGAAACCGTTTCTATTATTATAGCTACATAATAACTTTTGCGAAAAATTCCACACCAAATCAACCAACTACATTTATCCACTAGTCACTACTATCTACCATAACCTGTATATTTATCACAGATGACCCCCTTCTGAGGATTATAAAGACACTGATGTCGAGATCTCTTGAATCCCGATCTGTATTAATTAACCAAAAACTTCTCCTTCCCACTCACCCAAGTCAGAGAGCTTCAACGCTGGTGGGCCTTCCTCCTCACGTTATTTCATGTGGTTGTTATCTTAGTTAAGCTTCCAAGTTTACTCATTCCACACTTATTGTATAAATACCTATTATAGATTATAAATATTCTTTTGTTTAGATAGTAAAAAAAAAGTGCAATTGTGCATTACACCTGAAATATTTTGATAAGATGTTGTGAACCATAGTAATGGGTATTTTACTTTTTGGCGAAAACTGATACTTGCCCTAGTAATATAACTATTGGTTCTTAGGTCTTGTGAAATTGTTACTCTAGCACGTTTATTTATTAATTATTCCAAAATACAATACTTTTATAATGTGTAGTAGCTATTAGTAGGTATATGATCATCACTCATCTAGCAATCTAGTATAGTACTACACTATGTCAAAATCTCATTATAAATATCAACTACCTACCTGCTAGAGATGATGTCTACGCAGTATATATTTTGTTTTATCTCTCAAACCCACGCGCAACATAGATAAAACGCGTTCGTGCATAAACGTTTTTTGTATGACTTTTGAGTATTGTAATCTTAGAATAAAATCGCCTATTGTAAAAATGAGAGACACTAACATTTTTGTGGATTTTACATATTGATTTTATTATTATAACCTAATTTTTTACTTTAAAACTGTAAATTTAAATGAATATTTCATTGTTATGAGTCAATATCAATTAGACAAATCAATTTTATGTTTTACACTTAAAAATATTCTTCTCTGTAATTTTTGTAGTAGGTGATGCTTAAGATTGCTCAAAAAAATAAAAAGATGATTTCGTTTTGTCTAATAATATATGTCACGAGAATGCCAAAGAGATAAAAAACAGATGCGTGCGTTGACATCTTCTTAATTGATATAATTTTACGGAATGTTGATCCTTAAATCAAAATTTAAGCAAACTTAAGGTAAGCAACTTCGATTAATGATGTTGACATAATTGCATGTATAATGATATAAATTAATATTTGAATAGTTGTAGTTATAAATGTATGACATAATATTATATTTATATATATATTATATTAAACAAATATGCAAGACATCAGTAGATAATTATTGCATTACAGCAATTCAATTATATTTTTAAGAGATATTTAAAGAAATTCATTAAATTGTTTGAAATTTCACAAAAAATAATAAACCTAATATTTAATAATTTTATTTTTTGAAATTTTTAATTATTTAAATGTTGTTTTACATTTTATGTATTAAGTTTATAATTCTTTTATATATCTGTATTTTATTATATAAGAGTATATACATAATACTTATCTCATATTGGGACATTGTTTACTTTATTTTGCTATCTATATTATAAGCTTCATACACCGAAACGTACGTATTTCATCATAATATCATATAATATAATATGTGTATTAACAAACACGTAATATACAAATATATATACATAGGGTGATGGGGCGTATACACAATATAGATTAAGAATATCTTAATGTATTAATGTATCATATAATTCTGAGTTTCCATTTTATAATCGTATATTTACGAATATAATATTTTTTTAGTGTATTAAAATGAGCTGTTGATATCTAAATAATAATAACAAATTAGAATTCATGCAATTTAAAATATACATATTTAAGTGTATTTAATGAATAATGAATATAATTATTGTTAAAAAGATAACTTATTAGTGCCAATTTTACTCGAAAATAATGTTTCCCTGCATTATGAAATTTGGTGAGCTTAACATGGAATCTAATAAATATTTAATGTAATATATTCATATGATAGTTAATTCAGTTTTCTTCCGTATTATTTAATTTGTTATTTATAAATAAAACAAATTCATAGATACCTAAGAAGACTATTACTATAACTAATAAGATTTATTGAAATTACAGTGTATTTAGAATATTATGTTTTATCAGATCCATAATTATATAAAGTTAGTTAAAATTCAATTTTAACTATGCACTTGAAGAATAATAAATTGAGATATAACAAAACAGCTTCACAAAACATTAACCATTTCGGCAGTAGTTGCAAGTTTAACCCACAGGTGTATGAAAACAATAATTCGCAGATTAGTTATTTTGAAACAAGAACATATTATGATGAATGATAACACACAAGTTACGTTGCAAATACTTTAAAAATTATCAAAACCAATGTAAAATTAAAATAGACTTCATCAACAAATATACCTCTTTTGTTTGCAATGAAAAGTAAAATTAATTTTCTTCATATACATTGAATATTGATTGCAATGAAAAATTATAAAAAGTTATATTGTAATTCGATGTTATTTTACTCTTCATTGAATTTGTTGAGATTTCTTAAACATTTCTTAATCAAAATTCAAATTGTTTAAATTTCAATCGTAATAGTAATTTTATTTTTAAGGTAAGTATATACGTGCGTATATGGCGTTTAATCAAGGAGTCCAATTATAATTAGTTGACAATAATATACAAGTATATGTCAATGTAATACACTCTTGTGACTTTTCTACATACCTAGGTATATTAATTATTTTTTATTGTTATTTTGCAGTAATCTATTAAGATTATTTAGTATTTTATCGATTGAGTAATTTTTTATTACCTTGAAAAATATAACATATTTTCATTAGAATTAAATCGTATTTATTAAAACATTTAGAGATACATTTAATTTTTTTTATCCTACTCATACTATTAAATTATATGCATCAACTCAAGAGTTACATGCGTATAGCTATATTATTGACGGTCCGATTAGCAACTTAAGTGTTCTCATGTACATAGGTAGCAGTCTCATTTTACTATATTATTTACTGTCGATTGTGAAATATATGGTATGGTTTTTAATAGTATATATTTTACAATATCCACCGAGGCACTGAGCAGCAAAACAGAATACAAAATATACATAACAGTCTCAAGAATGTCCACGAATACTAAAAATATCGTTATTCGTGTGTGATGAATTTCACACGAAGGGCGCGCTCGTAATATAATAATACTAATAATAATATGATTTAAACTCCAGTTGTAGACTACCTATACATGGTATACGTGTTGGTGTTATTATTTAATGCACCGTGACCGGTATTTCATTGAAACCGAATTGAAGAAGACGAAACTCTACACCCGCTCTACATCCTTTTGCCGACGTGCGTTTATTGTTGTTTTCGCGTGACAATACGCGATACACATTATACATTATAATAATATAAATTATGTCTCGCCAATAATAATAATAATAATAATAACATTATTATAATACATCATCGTCCTCTTCGCGTGTCTGGTGTCTCGTCGCCCGGTATCCTGACGTCTGGTCGAATAATCGGGGGAAATTTTTTTCACCACCATCTCGAAACCGCCGACTCGATAAGAACACGGCGGTGGCGGCATGTGGTCTACCTACTACCGAGTCTGTGGACGGGTGGGTGAACGGAGCGCGGTCGGCGCGATATACTGGAGACTCCGAGTCGTCGCCGCCGTCGCCCTCAGATATAATTATTGAAAAAACAAGGATTTCGGCTTATCATCAAAACGCACACGTTGATGAAACTAATTAAGTCCATTAGCGACGAGAGAATACGATATCACAGAATATATTATATTATCACATTATAATACCGACAATCGCTGTACTTGCTCAATTCATTGTACCATTTGTACCTGAACATATTATTACATATTTTTTATATTTTTTTTTTAACGAGTACGAGTGGCACCTGCAGCCTCGCAATCCCTAACTTGCGATGGACAGGCTTTATTGTTAAATGAAGTCTGGAGCTTAAATTGATCTTAGCGTGTTTCGATCGTCATATGTTTTCCTTTATTTGTAGATTAGACTCATTGAGTATCAAATATAAAATATATTAGCTTATATACTGTTTTACTACAAAATACTGTTATATAGGTTTCTAATAATTTACTGTCTCGTGGAGCGTTAACACAGACTCGGATACTGGGATCAAATCACGAAACCTTTTGACGAACACGAAACTTTCTTCTTGAGGGTTGTTTTAAGTTAACAAATAGTATAGTAAAAAAAAAATTAACTACTTGGGGGTGGTTCCTAAAAAGACGTAAAGTGAAAATTGGTGGTCCAGGAAAAATAGTAGAAATCGACGAAAATCTTTTTACAAGATGTAAAAATAATGCTGGTAGAGTTTTACCTCAACAATAGATATTTGGGGGCATTTGTCGGGAAACGACGGAATGTTTTTTAGTTGAAGTCGAAGATAGGTCTGCGTCTACACTGATACAAACAATAAAAGATAATATAAACCAAGGTACAACTATGTATCCTGATTGTTGGCGTGGTTATAAAACAAATGAATTACAGAATGGTGGGTTTCAACATTTAACCGTTAACCACACTTATAATTTTGTGGATCCTCAAACTGGTGCTTACACACAGAATATCGAAAGGTTATGGGGATCTTCTAAATGGTGCAATAAAAAACATAGAGGCACTGCTCATCAACATTTGGATAGTTATTTGGTTGGATTCATGTGGCGTCAAAAGCATAAAAGTCCATTTATAGGAATTTTAAATTGTATGTCTTAGCATTTTCCTCCTAGCTTGAATTATTAATGATTTCTAGTTTTTACAATTACAGTTTTTCCATTTTTATAATAGTTTTTTTTTTATAATTTTAACGGTAGTCGCAATAACCGATAAGTACCTTATTTTTAAGTTGATCTTAAATGTTAATTTACAAGATTTAAATCTAATAAATAAATATAAATTAATAGTAAAATACAAACAAATTATGGTATTATTTTTAACTAATGACTACCAACATAAATACTAATAAGTAGTTGTATCCAGTAGCCAGTACCATATACATTTAATATATACGTATACTCATATTGTTATAAGTGTAGATATTATGTTTTGATTTTAAAAACTGAAATAAGTTATGTATAAAATACATAATCTAATATCTTAAACAAAAGTTTAAAATAGTTAACACCGGAATTTATTAAAACAGAAACGCTTTAGTTCCTTACTATGACGTATTGAAACCTACAAAATAATTAAACAACAATCACCAAACTACTCTGCCTTGTAATTAATGACAATGTCGATGTAATATTGGTCAAACCAATACTTGTTCTATAAGTTTAAACATTATTGTACCACGAGTTCCTCACACAACACCTTGGTAATTGATTGAAATAGAGTCTATCCAGACTCAACAATGTTAAAATGTATAACAATGACCATCATGATTATGATAATAATAATAATAATAATAATAATAATAATAATAAATAATAGTATAGGTAAAATATAGGTGGCGGCTTATATCAGGAAAGAAAAAGACGCAATATCGGTTTTACATGGAAGTGGTAGGTATAGAAGAAAATTGAGGAAAAGAAGAAGAAATAAGGGGAGGAGGAGGAGGAGGATGAGGAGGAGGAGGAGGAGGAGGAAAAAGACAAGGAGAAGAAGAAAAAGAAGAAACAGGAGACGTAAAAAAGAAGAAGGAAGCGCGGCGCGGCACGTAGGTATAATGTACGCGACGAACAGACGCGCGCCGCCGTGTCCAAGGGTGGTGGTGCGACGGTGGCGGGGGCGGCGGCGCGGTGTATAAATGTAAACACTAAACACACGATTTTTACACACACACGCCAATGCTCTCGCGCTCACGGGGTACACAACCCAGCCGCCACGACACTCACGCGTCTTCGAACGACGACGACGACAACGACGCGAAGCGCCAGAACGACGTCAAGTGCCAGAACAACGCGTGCAATCGCCTAAGCCACACACGGACAGCGACACAATAACCACTGCGATACAACATTCGTGTTTGTGTTTCTTTTTTCGAATTTTTCAGTTACGAATCTATCGCGTTTTCGTTTGCCGGCGCCACCCCGAGCCCCATAAGCGCCCTCGAGACTACGCCGCACGAATTTTTCGAAAGCACCGATTTTGACGGTCTTCCGACACGCCGCTCTCTCTATCGCTCACTCTCACTCACTCCCTCTCCGACTACTTCGTCCTCTGTCTCATCCACACTGCTGCCGGAGTAGAACGTTTTAGTGATATTTCGTTACAATATTTTTTTGTCGTTCGACGACATAATATTACCATAACCAGCACCTCCGTCGTATAGCACGTCGAAGACGATCGTCACGATGACGCTGACGCCGCGGTTACTGGTAGCCATGGTCTTGCTGTGGGCGGTTACCGCAGTGGTGCAATCTCGGCCCGCCACCGACTCCGGAGAACCGGAAATAGAAGAGTCCGTGGAATCGCCCGAACCCTCGGTCGTCATGTTTCCAATACGCCAGCTCACCGATCCGAATTCGCCGTTCGCCAGGATGCTAAACAATCAGCTGCTAAAAATGTCAGATCGAGACCTACAGGCCCTGGAAACGGGACTGCAGGCCGGAACTAAAACCGAACCCGGCCCTAGCGATGACCAGGACATGATGATGGGGGACATGCCGTCGGCAGACGATCCGCAGGACTCTTCTTCGCCGGCCACTTTTGGACGAGCCACAGTGATGCCCGACGATTACACCGACGAAATGTCGCACAGAGAAAGGTAATATTGTAATATTATAACGCATATATGTTGGTATAATTACATGTATACTATATACATATATATGTATAAGACAAGTTTCTCGGGGGGAAGTTTTGACACGTGGGGTTACTACACGTGGTCCACAATTCGGGGTATTATTGTTATACAGTGAAAAAATGTTCCACAATGTAACGATGTATCATTGGATAAAAAAATTTATACTAGGTATAGAGAAATTCGTAAAATACAATTAAATCTATTGGGTTCTAATTTGGTTCTTAAAAATATTTCATTAAATGAAAAAAACTTCGTTAAATGAATAAGCTCGTCGTGTAGAAGTTTCACTGTTTACTTACATATTTAAATATTTTTATGATGCGTTCGTACGTTGCTACATTCGTTGCTGCCGTTATATTGTTATTCTAGCGTGTAGGTTACGGTTAATATTTATATGGTATTTGTACTATGTGTATAATAGGGTAACTGCAGGGTAACCGCAGTACTGGATTTAGCCTGGATTTCAGGATTTACATCGATGTACCGACATTTGAGATTTTTTTAAGGGCATCAGATATTTTAGAATTAACGTTTTTTTTGGCAGGTATCGACAAACGATAATATTGGATTTCTTTATAAAAGGCCTCCATAGTAGTCGCACACCAGACCTACCTCGTATGTATATATATACAGCTCTGGCAATCTAATTCCGTAAAGCGTCTTATTCACGATCGTCCGACCATTTTTCGTATTCTATGAATAGAACATTACGACTATTTTCACGACCCATATTCCACGTGTGTGGTTCAATTTTATTATTATAGTTAATACGTTTATTGGCGTATTACCAGTGTACCGTCACCGGCATCACCCTCGTTGGAAAAAGTTTTATTTCGCCTGTCATCTTGACGGAATCAAACTTTATTTACGGTGACGGGTTACGTTCATTTAAAACATTGTGCTTGCATCCATTTAAAAAACTTTAACGAACCGTGGAATTTACACTATTTAGTTTTCGGTTTGCCGTAAACACGGCGAGTTTGATCATACGTGGGCCCGTGTGTACATCGGACATACTAAATTTAGAGCAAAACCTATCTGGGCGTGACCCGGCAATCTCGTGAAAAAAACAAGAGCTGAGTTCGATATATGAGTAGAAAAAATTTAGAAAAGTTTAAAAGGGAAATGCGCATAATATATATATATTATACGTAAATAAACGTTGGACAGTCAACAAAAATGATTCACGATTGTGTGTAGTACTTATACCACTTCAAGGCAAACAAACAATATATTTCTTTTAAAATAATGTAAACTTACTAAGGCTGTGAAATTAATTTGATTTGAAGAAAGGCAAACTTACTAGGATTATAATATACTATTAATTCCTAAAAGTAAAATTGAATAAATATATTTTAATAATATGCACTTGATATAGAAAACTGTAACTGGTAAACTCTGTAGGAATAAGAAATATAGAAAAAAAAAATATATATATATAATAGAAATTCAAATTTTTAAATGTAAAAAGTTTATATATAAAAAATTACATATAGTGTTAATTATTTATTTATTTTATAAATATGTTCAAAAATAAATCTAGTCACGAATATATTAGACAATACTGTTGTATAAACTATTATCATTAAACAATTCTTATTAAATATTAAAACATATTATGGTCAATTCAATAATATCTGTTTATAAAAAATATAAACAAGTTGACCACTAAGTATATATATTCCATACAATTACATTTGAAACAAAACATTTTAAAGATAATTACAATAAAAATGTGGTTAAAGATTGTTAATAAAAATTGATCAATAATCAATTATTAACAATTTAAACTATTAAAATTAAATATGTAATAAACATAATAATATCCTTTAATATTAGTCAATTATTGATTTACTTCAGTTTAACAGTCAAATAATACAATTGTACGATTGAAATATATTGTACCTATAGGTACGTCTAAACGTAGTTCCGAACGTACTTGTCTAGTCATTTTGCTAAATAAAACGAGCGTGTTTCAAAATGCTTTTTCGATCTGGTTTCAAAATCATATCATGTAACTTATCAGGTAGTCATAGTTTATTAGTTTATTACTCATGAATTTACTTATAATTACACATAGTTTCCATAAAAACATAAAATATTCTTGTATACCAGAGTCTAGAAAGTAGGATTAAAATAACTATAAAAATCAATCGTATATTAGTTAGTAATTTAGTATCTATGTATGTTGGTACATACCATTCAGTTATTTTTCGTAAAAAAAAATGTCTTATGGGTACACATTAGGAAACTTACAACACTATTTTACATAGTTATTTAATAATTTTTAACAAAAGATTAATTCGACTTTTTTTTTAAAAAAATGCCTCTATTCATCTTTATTGTTCTACTAACATGTGTACTTATACTAGTACAACACTTCTAGTTTTTTGAAAGATAAAATAATAAAAACTAGGTGTTACTATCTTAGTCTCGTACACAAATATTACAAATATAAGCCAAAAGAAAATGGATTATGTAAATTCAATTTAAATGGAAACTCGTAAATTAATTCTATCTAAAACCTAAAACATCCGGATCAGCAACATTACTGTTTTTAAGTTTGTGCATTATTCATAAATAATTGTATGTCTGGTTGATACCCAAAATCGATTTCCGTTGCAACACAATCTAATGGAATATCTAATTTACCGATTTCAAAATCATAAGATGTTAGAAAATATTCAAATTTTCTAGTTATCCAAAACAAAAAAAAAAACCGTATAGTAATTATTGTAGTAGGGAAGAAAGGGTATTATTATAGTACTTATATACCTATAATATATGTGTCATGTAGATTGTAGAAAAAACTATACGCATATAATTATAAGAACACAGATAATTTAAATACATAAAGAATAGGTGCAAGGTAAAAAAATGTTCCTCTTAACACGAAAAAAAACTGTTACATATAAATGTAGACTGATGGATTGAAGTTATTAAATAAAAATCGGTCTTAAGCGAAATTTATTTTTATTTTATTTTTTAATGAGACCCTAACGCTCTCCAAATTACAAAATTATGTTGGGTACACGTGCTGCAGTGTACACCGTAGGTACAGGTAATGTTTGACGATTACGCGTGTGTACGATTTAATTTTTTTTCTCGTCTCGGCTACTTAATTTATTCGTCTGGACCATTATGTTTTTATTTATTTTAAACCGAAATTTAGGGGGAAATGCACTTGACGACTGCATTTCCAGACAGATTTTAATGCGTCTGCTCGGGCGTTTTTTAAACGATTACAGGTTTAGTTGGTTTCGGTTTTTATTTTTCGTTTTTGGTTTCGTTTGTGACCCGGTTAATAAATCGAGACAAAAAATAAAAATAAAAATAAAAATAAAAAAAATCAAAAACCCAAAGTACACGCAAGTAAAGAGGTGCATTTACAATAAATCTGACTTGTTCTCTTGCAGCCGGTAATTGCGCGACGGTCTCGTTTAATGGGATCCGTCTACACGATCTCCGACCTTGGTTTCCCAGACAGAGCTTAAAACGTGACCATTAATATTTCATATCTGATTTATATTTGCTCGTGGAGATTAATAATTTTTCACGTCATATCGTACAAACATGGTGAAAATATTTGGAGTTGGATATTATTGTGTATTCAAAAATTATATATCCACATAACAACGCTTGCATTTAATTTTTAATTTAATCGCTCATACTCCAATGAAATTTGTTTATTCACAGCCCCGAGTCCGCAGATCCCGAGGTCAGGTATGTTGATTCATCGACGTCGTAAGTGTGTGTGTGTTTGTGATTGTATTAATTCCCCTCTAACCTTATGTTTTGTGTTAACTGTTATCAACCGTAGATATTGTGCCATTATTGTTATTGTTGTTATTATTGTTATTGTTGTTATTATTGTTATTAATACCTAATAGTTACCAACTTACCAGTATACTATATCGTTTTCTTTGATTTTATTGTTGTTGTTGTTGTTGTTTTTGTTGTTGTTTTATCGATTGCATAAAACCAAACACGGTTTAATAAGTGTTTTGCTTTGTTATTATAGAGACAAAAATCTCAGAATTCAAACCATTCACAATCAGATGATCAGCTTTATGGGAAGGAATAACCAAATACTCTCTCCGAGCCCAATGATGAAAACGGACCCGAATTCAATAATACCTATGGCACAAAAAGACGCCATAAGAATATTTTACGACAATTTGAATAACTTTCCAACTTATCCATCTGACACGTTTACTGAGAAAACGCAAAGCTTTTATCCTTCATGTAAGTTAAATTTATAATTTAATACCATAAACCATCACAGTACAACGTGTGATATAATATTTAATGATTTTAATTATGCGCAGGTGATTTGCCGAAGCACACGAATGAAGAGGTTTGGAACACGAAGGAATCGATGAATTTAATGTTCAATTTTAGTTTACCCAAGTCGTCTAAGGGTATCACAGTAAACGTGAATATGGCTAGACTCAGGCTGTACAAACAATTCGTATCTTGCTATTCACTATCGAGTAATGAGGTATGTATAGATAAATTTGATTTTTATTGTTTGAAAATCTGGTGTATAATTTTTTTTTAATTTATTGATCAATAGACCGATGATTCTCAACCATGTCAGCCGTCATTATTTGTAGAAACTTTGAAGCAGTCCAACAGTAATTTGTCTACAACCGGTGTAGTACCGATAATAATGGACGAGAGACAGGTTCGCGTATCAATTTACTCGTACACCAGATCACTTAAGAGGAAGAGAGGTAACGCATTTATTAATGAGTATTTTTGTTATTCACTTCTAAACTTACGAAATGTATTACTTAACAGTAAAGAGGAAGTTATTGGACAGCCGCATGGTACCATATTACAGCGAAAAATGGACGGAATGGAACATTCGTAACGCAGTAAAAGCTTGGCATAGGAATCCAGTTCGTAATTACGGAATCAGTATTGAAGTTGAAGACGAAGATGGCAACTTGCTTCCCGTCGCCAAATTTTTTAGACCCATGAACTGTTCAGGAGACGCACAAATGAGTAATAATTTTTTTTATTTTGCAATCATAATAAATTATTAGTAAACCAAAAAAAAAAAATAGACCGTAATATTGGTTCTATATTTTTTGGTTCTGATATAAAAATATTATTTTTTGTAAATACGAAGACTGCAATAATTTTCGTAGTCAACTTTTGTTATTTAAAATAAAAATACATTTTTATTATCCCTTATTGGTATTGGTCATATTTCTATTTTTTTTACAAAAAACGAAAAATAATTTGAATCATATTATTGATGTTTAGTCTGTTTATTTAAGTAATTAAAAAAATTATATATTTAAAAAAACAGCAACATTTGACTAAGAAAACGAATTAGTGTGTTGTTCAAAACGGTTTATCTCGTTCACAGCTTTAATATTGTGCGACACTCTAGGTCACACTGAGCGCGTCACTCTTTTCCACATAATTATTGTATCCATTTAATAATATGACTCTTCTGAAATGTTACAGTGACCCCGAAGCCAGTGCCCGGGTTCCTGATGGAGGCGGTGCACAACGGTTACGGCGTACCGATCCGCAACCCGACCGCCACGACCAACAGCAGTAACACCGACGCGCTAGCGCTCAGCTTTAACATGCACCTTTATCCGATAATGGACGTTACCACGGTTGAGGTACCGGAATCGGAGGCGAACAACGCCTTGCTTTACCAGTACGCGAAGAACGCGTTCGAACAGGTGGGCGGCAGAGTCGCGGTCTCGTCGTCCTATTTGCCGGAGGGACAGGAAGACCAGGCCACCGAGTTGCAGCACCGGATCCGGCACGGTAGCCGGCAGCACCGGAACAACGGCACCGTACCCGGAAGTCTGTCCAGAGACGGACACGAGCTCCGCGACCAAATAATTCCGCAAAGCATAATCCAGCGGAATTTGCAGCTGAAGTCGACGACCACCGAGATCCCGGACTAACGGGGGGTGGTGTCAGGTGGCGATCAACGGCGGACACGTCGAATCTTAATATATTATACTTGTGCACAGGGTGGTTCTGAAACATCTTATTTTGGGTCGTTGGCGCAAAATAAATAAAAGAGAGACTTGCTTGGATAAACCTCATCCACGCTACCAAACAAACAATATCATTTACGGTAATCTTAAGTCTTCGCCCATGCTTATAATCTAAGCGATTTGCACTATTTTATTTTGTAATTTAATCTTATGGTTTATAATAGGCATATTTATTTTACTATATATTTACTTGAAAGTAAATGAATACATCTACTCAGCAATAGCCAGATAACACATTAACCTGTTTACGATTGAAAACTTCACCCTGTATACACGTATAATATTATTGTATAATATGATATGCTACGTGCAATGTTTTCTGTGTGCACAAACAATTTTTATTAACATAACGAAACATCGATAAAGCCACCGGGAAATCACAACACTTCACAAGTATAAGTAACACGTCTTCGATCCGTGTCCGTTTCGTCTTAGGTCCGCACAAGACATACACACACACACACACACACACACACACACACACACAGATTTCTTTTCAAATGACATATATACTGCACTTCAAACCCAATTGTAGTTTTTTTTTTCGTGTTATATATATTATTTATTATATTGTTGAGGTGGAGGGACAGAATACTATATAATAATGTTCATGCATTTACGTAATAGTGTGTCGATTGACAATTAAGTATATAACTTTAATTTATATTACTATTATTATTATTATTATTATTATTATTACTATTAATTATTTTAATGTTTATTGTACTAACACTATGTAAAATGTTCCTATAGTTTTTATAATTAGCGACGACTAGTCTAAAATATCAGATGTGTTTTAGACAGTGGCCGTTCTTTACACATTACCTACCTACCTAAATCCGTTATAAACGCGAACGGTTAATTAGAAAAATCGCATTTCAATTTTTTTTTTCTCAAAAATTCAATGACAATAATATTACGCAACATCTCAGTACCCGCACCGTGGTCGGCAATGTTGTTAATTCGTGTCTCGATCGTACACACTATTCGTTAGGACGGTATACCTACTTCCTACATATTATATTATTATTTTATTTTATTCGAGTTTTAGTAATTTATTACATTTTGTTAAAATATTAATTTATTATTTCGTATTTTTCTGTTTTGTTTTTTTTTTTACGAATAAGGTGTTTATAGTTATATTATTCACCGGAATGTGCACGGATATAGGTACCCCAAATTACGTGTTATTATGTTTGTTAGTGCGCATTATAATATTATTATTGTTCATCTCATCTAGTGCGCCGCGATGTCTGCGGACATCCGGATACTACATTGTATATTATAATAAATCGCCGCATACCTCTATCGACAACATACCTAATATTTCTACTATTAATTTATTAATTTATTAATATTTAAGTTTTTTTATTTTTGTCTTATTTAGAATAATATTATATAGGTATATAGCTTTCGTGACAACGACGTGACACATTCGTGACGACGTGTTCAGATACATATACCTATATTATTATAATAATGCTTCCTAACAACTATGTACCCATTTCACATATTGTAAATAATCGCTGTACTTTGTTTTACTTATATATATATATATATAGATATATCGCATAATATTATGTGTGTATGTGTTTTTTAATTATTTTTTTTTTTTTAAACATATTATAATATAATTATTATTATTACTGTAAACGAATATCGCTGTTTTATTGGTCGTAATCGACGTGCATGCAATACACTTTCACAGTTAACAAGTAGCTACATAGTATATGCGTGTAGATGCATTAGTCCTTGAGTACAATGTTCGAAGAACAGTGTACAATATGTTCACTTAAGTACCGACTGTTACGCTGTGCGAGTACCTAGTCACACAGATATATATCATGAGTTAGTGTGTTTCGGCGACCGGTTGAATCGACGTGACAGTTTCGAATATTGCAAAGTCCGTTTACATTTTTTTCAAATTGCTTTCGTCGCAGCAAGCTTTTACCATCATAATAACCGATGATCGAATATTATATCCGATAATAACTAAGGTAATAGTTTAAGATAATATTAACAATCATGAATGACACTATCTATATACCTACATGCGGAAATGCCAAAGATTCACCAAATTATTTTAACATTGGATGTTAGGTGTATAGATAGGTAAGATATTTTTCGTTTTCATCGATATGTAAATACTCATTTTAAAAACTCGTCTTACGAGAAACATGAAAAATAAAGAAGAACTCGTAAATATTTTTAATTCAATTTGTATCTAGCCTGCACTAAAATTTTAAAAGAAGAAATATTCATTTAGTTATTAAAAAATACATTCATACATAGGTACCTATAATATAATTTTTCGGTTTAAAGATTTGTATCGCAGAATTTTTCTATTACTTTAATAACCGAACGTCTTACATAGTTACATGGAATATTGTTTTCAAACAAACAAAAACAAAAACTACTCAATTATTGTGTATTAGATAAGTTGATATCTTAGTCGCATATAAACATGCATTTTAGATACACCTACTCGAGTAATATAATCCTTTTATTGATTTACATCAGGTAAAAAAGAATTGTTTCATCCACAACACAGTGTCAATTTTTGTATGATTTAAAAAAAAGTACGAATAAATATAACAATAAGACTTTAAAACAATAAAAGTTCTGCAAAAAAAAATTTGGTCATATAGGTAGTAACATACGTCTCTATGAATTCGAGGTTTTCTGTTGTAAAAAGTGATCCGTAGCTACGTAGGTAACTGATTTAAAACTGAGTAAATAAATTCTCACGAGTATAATAATTTACTGAAATTTTGTATTTCGCCTTCGCGCATTCATATAGATAATCACCCCTTGTACAAATAGCTACAAATGTTAAATGCAAAATAATGGTATGATTTTGCAATATATATATATATATATAATAAGTATACCTTCGTTCTATGTTATATTCAAACTTCTTATTTGCAGTAATATAAATTTGAGTAGTTACTATTAACTATACTTACTTGTTCTCATTGCATATCTGTGTAATGCAATATTAATTATAATATTATTATGATGTATAGTGGTACTATGAAAACGACGAGCTTACAAAGCAAATTTGCTAATAAAAAAAATATAAAATACCGATGAAACCACGTGATTATAATTACTGCAGGTACATAAAAATAATTACAGCGTAATTTACTCGAGTATATATAGGTACCCAGATAAAATATTATTTTCATGACGTTCCTCGTGAACATGCGATACGCATAGTATTTAATTTCGTAGAGGTAGGTACGTACAATCATAATATTATTTTTTTTTTCCCCGTTGTCTATAATATAATTAATAAGTATTATCCTGTTGACCGGTTTTTGGGATTCTTTCGGTCTCTTCTGGTCCAGTGTACGTCACAGTCCGTTTTCACACCGCTCTCCGTCGAGTGGTCGTTTACATTTTCTTAGTGGTCGTATCACAACACAGATACTGACGTACCAGTGGCGTACCTGTAAGACATTTGCGGAAGATGTAAATATTATTAAATTCATCATTTTATAAAAACCATTGAGAATCCAATAGCAAAATCAAATAATATTATGAGTAATGCTTAAACATGTTTCTGGCTCCCCCCGACCAGGGTACACCACTGATCGACACAGCATACCTACCATATTATCGTATTCATAATATTATGATATTATTTTTAACCTTCGCCGTCAGAGCAATACAATAATATAATCTATTTGACTGAATTTCGACGTGTATAATAGTTCGACCTATACCTATATTACTGTCGCTCAAAAATATAATAAGATTACTATCATCCACACACACGACTAATATTATTACCTACCCTTGTTTTCGCAGAGTTGATCTAAACGATCGTTTCTCTGCACACTCGTAAAGTAGATACACAGCTTTTAATCGCTAAGAGTTACCTCTTCAACCAGACACACAATAATATACAAATGGTGTAAAGAGTGTTGACATGAGATATTATGTAATATATGTACCATGTGATGTACCTACTCGTGTTTTTCGTCCGATTTTTGTTTGTTTGTTTTTTACTCTACAAGGTCGTCTCGCGTAGTAGTCGTAGGTAACACGTGTTCAACAACACGAATTCTATCGTTTTAATATTATGTTACTATATTATAATATTATTCGAATTATAGGAAATTTTCTTCATACTTTTACCGAGAATCGTTGGAATTATTATTGATAGCAGTTACGACGCTACTACACGACTACGAATTACAATATTTGTGAAAACCGTTTAATATACCGCAATAATAATAATAATAATAATAACGTAATCAGTATTTAGTGTAAGTGCATAATTATTGTGCTAGGAATTAGGGCCCTTTTCTTTCGGTTTTAATTATTTCAATGTTTGGTAATTGGTAAACGCGTTTATTTTTATGATAATTTTATGTGAAATATAAGTAGGTACTAGTGATTTGCTCTATAACTATAGGTTCGAATTACCATATTTTTCATGATTTAAATTTTTTTTGTACTTTTGTCTGTTTAATAAATAGTATAACGATGTGTGAATATTGGCCACTGTACAAATAGTAGTAATTAATAAATAAAGTGACAACTGTATTCCTAATGTAGTATATTATATTAGACGGAATACTGCAATCAAATTTTAAATAAATGTTAATAAACATAAACAGAATATGCATATATTTGAAAATTGTCTAGAAACTCACTATCAGCACGTTTAGTTAAAACATTTTTAAAGCCAAACAATACCGTTTTATATTGAATCGACGTCATGTTTTTTTCTATATCATCACGATAACATTATTATCTTTTTATATTATTACTATCACTTTCCAGTAAGTATGACACATTGACACAATGACACCTATAGAATATCTCATATTTATATTCAAACCAATGTCTATAATAATCAATAGTGTATTACATCTAAACTAAAAACATTTCAATATACCTATATATATTCTCATTTCTTTGTCTATTACCTTATATTTTAACGTATATACGTGCTATTCATATTATGATATTAAATTTCATGTAGCTCGTGTCTGGCAATACTACACTTTACAATTATTATGCTCTTATCATTTTTCATTACATTTTGCGTACAACAGCAGCTAAATAAGTTGCTTGTATTTAAACAATAAATTGTATTAAATTTTCCTCGTATTGGACAATAATTTAGGAAAAAAATTATATATAGGTTATTAATACGTAGGTACCACTTACAACACAAACCACAAATTATTTTTCGATTTAATACTACGCTTTTACATCCCATTGATTGTAGTAATATTCTGCTGTGAAAAAAAAAAACTAGCGTATAGGTATCTGCGACACGCTTGGTAATCTTCTCGACTCAAAACCGAGGTAAATCCGATAACATTTAAGGGTAGAAGCATAAAACATAGTACTATTAAGAATTATATAATACAAAAATCTCCTTAATAATTTTAACTTTATTCACCAGCTGAATGTTGGTGGTCTGTGAAGTTAATGATTCAACTTTAAGAACCTTAAAAAGTGATCGTAGTTTTTTTTTATTTCTTTATAACATAATTGTTTTCTTTAGATTGATGTGTCGTACAGTTAAGTTTTTTTTTTTAACCTAACGCTTCAGTTTTTTTAGGGATCCGGTCCCAGAACCGCATTCAAGGTGCTATATTTATTTTACATTTCAATCTGAATTAATTATGTCACTCACTAGAGGCCCATTCTACAACCATTGTAATTCCCACACGCAGTTTATACCGTTGTTTTTTTTTTTTATCACAGACTGAAAATTGTCTTTTTAGTTTTTTCATAAAAATAAGTATTATGCATTAATTGTCCATTTCTTCCGGTTAGGTACATGTGCCATTTTGTTGGATAGTAAAGGTTACTCCGCTGCGTAGGTTTCACATAATATATTGGTGAATCTTGTTTTGCCATTAGAAAACCAAATTCTTTGATCTAGTGCATTCGATTTTTAGTCGTCTTACAGTATTGATTTTACTTTTCTGTTTTATTCAGGATTCAAGATCTTGTCATTCGTGTAGGTATCGTGTTGTAGTTTAGTAAACTGTCTATTACGATTATTCAATATGAGCATATACCTATTACATAATACCCTATCTTTTTGGAAGTAAAAACTCTTCGTTCGATCAATACTGATAATATTGATTATTTGATTGCATAATTGATTGTTGATACATATACATGTAATATTGATTAGGAATTTAAAATAGATAGATAATTCGTTCATGGCAGCATAACAATTTAAATATTATTATGTATAGTTGTTGTTTGTTTTAAATTATTCAAATTACACATTTAGACTGGTAGCGGAAGAATGTAAAATGAATTACCGACTATTCTCAGCTGGTGTGAAAGTATGATATTCGCTAGTTAAATCAAAGAAAATAGAAATAATAGGTAGGATGAAATAAATATATGAATATAAATAATATTTATTTAGAAAATCAATTTTAAGGTTACACTTCGGGGTTAGGTTAGGTTACGCACCATATGATAGTTTCGGTCCCAGCCATACAGTTAGTGCAAATGTGCAATGCCTTGTATTGTGATTATATGACGAAATGTTGAGATATAAGAAAGAAGTCATGTAGAGGGACAATTTGTGGTAAAAACTAATATTATTAAATTTCGTAACTATTTGACAATCTTTACATGTAGCAGAGAACATACTCTCTGTTAGCGGGAGGTATATCTATTGTGGATGCCTCATACAGGAATTAAATACTTTTTCATTAGGTATAGGTACATTACATTGGCCATTTGATGATTGTAAGTTTCTACACGATTCCTGGGGGAGGGGGGGGGGAATTTTGAACACGTGTTTATATTTGTGTGACAAGGACTTGTTGCTAAAAATCACGACTGGGTGACCATCCGGAAGGGAGCAATACTGGGCGGTACGTACACTCAAAGCACGTAAGCAACTGAGTTTAAATACTGCGCCACACTGCTCCTTATATTAAATTATTATTATTGTACTCATTTATCCTACAATTTCTCAAAACTTTTTATTTGATATTTTCTTCGAACAATAAATACGCTATACATGTTTATAACTGTAATAACCGAATAGGTAGATAAAAATAAATTGTATGTGGTTCTTTGATATTTTCACATTATGTTGTTCATTTTTATGCAGACAAACCAAATTTAAACTGTAATAATAATTTAATTGTAACGTGTAAACTGTATTTTTTTCCGTCACTGTATATATTTTTTTTTTTTGATTTATTGACTTTAGGTAATTGCAAATTACAATTCGTTCATAATGTAATTTTTTTTTCTACGACATTCAGACAATACTGATGCATCAATCCAAAGTTTATCAAGTCCAACAATATTAATAAATTGTAAGTACATCTAATAAGTTATTAATTTAATTAATCAATTATGTTTTTATTGGATCATTGGTGCAGATTAAATGCACCTAACTCAGTTATAAGAATAATTTCAGCTTATATTAAAATATTTGATAAACAGTATAATATAGACGATAGTAAACGTATTCTACATAATAAACGAATACTCCACTATACGGATGAAACAATACCCCTAATACGGTATTATATTATTATTATGAAAAAAATGTGTTAATGTTTAGTATAAAATTTCTCAAAATAGTTATAATTATTATTTAAAATTAAAAAAAAAACATTTTAGCATTTCAGAATGGGAATTATTTTGAGCCTTTACACCGATTAAAAACTATAAAATTACCAACAAATTGCTTAAAAACTATGATTATTTATGAAGCGTCCTTGCGTTTTATATATTATGTATTATTATATCACTCGTCAGACGAGTCATACAAAATTGATTAAATCATGTACTATCACTGAACTTTCTAAAATTGATAGTGTTTACTAAAATCGATAGAACACGTGTATCTATGTACATAGAACTCGGTATTCGGTATAGATAATATTGGCTTACATGGTCATCCAAAATTTTGCGTCACAGAACTGTTCGCCAGTTTTTTTTTTTCGGAGGGGAAAACATTTTACGAAATCCCCACCAATTTTTTAACGCCGAATTTGAATATTATAACTTTATATGTTTACGGTGTACAACTGTACACTGATTTCGACAAAGTACTACCACTGTTGAATCATTAATGATGTGAACAGTATCAATTATAATACAAAACTATTATTACATTTTTCGTGATATTATGCTGTTATAATATCTAATTACCTAATATTTATTTAGGTACAACATCTTGCTTACGAATAGTTTATTATTAGTTTTTCGTTTTTTTGTTTATAGTACTACCTCTTCTGCAGTTTTATCATGGAAATGGCGGCGAATACAGATAATAAAACAAATGTAGACGAAAACAACCAAGACTGCACTACTATCTCTTTCGAAACTCACGTATGTTTTAATACAATTAATTTGTAATTCTACATTAGATTTTAGAAAAAAAAACTTCTGCAGCCGGGTCGCATAGGCGATTATACTATTTATTATGATGTTATTTTTGTCGTTCATAATTGCCGATTGGAGCAATATAAAAACAACCTCTAGTATTAACGTAATAACGTGTAGTCATGTATTTCCATAATTCCTAAACCGACGTGTTTGCAGACGTATGACCAAATAAATATTCATGCTGCCTATTGATTTACTATATAATACTATTATGCAATCATGTACAACTTATGTACGGTTTTAATTAGTTTGGGCTTTACTTAGAACTGAAAAGGTTAAAATTGTCAAAATATTGCACACAAGAAAATATATTATTAATCCATAATATTTTTGTTTTATTTATTTTTTATCATTTTGACAAATGTCACAATAAAAAACACATGCAGATGAGCTTAAGTAAACTGTGCCAAATGTGTGGTATCGATGTCGGCTTGATATATGTTTTTATAATTATTAGTAATTTATAGTGTTATTTATAGTGTATTACACTAATATGCATATCGTAGTGGTACCTATCGTGATTTTAATGTAAAATTATAATTGATAAACCGATAAAAAAAAGTGTCTAGGTTAGGTTAGGTTAGGTTATGTGTCTATTACAAAACACGATGGTATTATATTTATTTCGGAGGAAACGTTAAGTCCTTTAATCTTTGTAGTTGTACCTACGTTTTAACGATACGATTTACAATTTAGTTTCATTCCTGTCGTCAATGTGGCACAATAAATGATATCGATTTGTTTTTCGATATTTTCCATG
Organism: Myzus persicae; assembly: GCF_001856785.1. Lineage (NCBI taxonomy): Eukaryota > Metazoa > Arthropoda > Insecta > Hemiptera > Aphididae > Myzus > Myzus persicae. Next base: position 280,651 of record NW_019100714.1, read on the forward strand.
TTGAATATAAATACTATTTACTCCAGCTGTATCTTATACTAAGTGTTTTAAATTTTTTTTAAGTCATAAACAATATTCGCAAACCTATTATTATTTTATAGGGTACTCATCCGAAGACGTGCATAGAAGGATTTGAAAAGACCACTAATTGGCGTTTTCCACGGTTGTTGATAAGCAACAACAAACAATTAGCGGTGAAATGTCTGTGTCACGCCGTGGTCTTGGCTTACATATTGGCTGCCATCAACCATTGGTATTTGAGCGGTAGGTGAACAAGCCTAATTACATAATATGATCTGCAATGGCGCCGAGCCCCACGAACAGGCGTTATTAAAACAATAGCTGGAATTATAGGATTGGTGGTGGTATAGTTGTAGACAGGTCACAGGTCTAATATTATTTTAATATTATTATTATTTTTATAGAGTTCGGCATCGCTGCATAATATAATGCCATATACAATGTGATTTTTTTAATCATACCCTATTTTTTGCTTAAATTATGTATAAATTCAATTTTTAATTTTTTTAATTTTTAAATACACTTGAATACCATATTTCAGAATACTTGAGATTTTTTTTTCACTTAAGATGGTCCTGTAAAAATACAAACTTCTGTTTTTCAAATAGGAATTCCCCTTTTTCACTTTTGGTTATTCAGAAAATATTTTTGTTAAGAATTTTGATGTATCTTAATCACGATTTCAACAAGTAGTTTTTGAATTATATATAACTTTGTGCACTATGGACAATGTCTATTGTAATGGGTTAAGTATATAATATATGTATATGGGGACTAGGATGATTTTAAAATGTCAGTATAAAATAAACAATAATTTGTAAAAACGGTCCAAGTATAATAAACAGTACATCTAATGTTACTTATAGTTTTCACAATAATTTTTAAGGATTATTGTCCTTAGTATAAACATTTTAATGACCCTGAAATAATATCCATTAGAATTTTTATTTAGGTCCTTCAACATTTTCAAGAAAATCACTCGTTGAATAGTTTGAGGTGAAAAGTTGAGTTCTCATTTGAAAAATAGAAGTTTGTACCGCCACAGGGAACTCCTTAAGTGGTACAAAAAATACCAAATTTTTGAAAATATGGTCCTTAGATAGGTACATTCTAAAGATCAGAATTTGATTAAATGTACTGTCAGTTAGAGAAATCGGGGTGAACGTGCTTAAAACAATCTCCTTGTAACTAACATGCTTATAATATACAATAACGATAAAGTTTTTGACAATTGCATCATCTACTTGTTGCAGACGTAAAAGACATCGGTTGGAAAAACGGACTAGGACTACTGATCGTCTTGGCCACCTGTTATTACGGTGTGCAGCCATTCAAATTCCTGTTCACGTTGATACCGGCCGGGAAACTTGTAAATGTATTTCCACACGAGCACTTGAAGTAATACTATAGAATATACTTAACTATTATTTTATATGGTTTTATAATCATTTTTTTATGGTCCATCGGTGTAATATGGTTATTATGTTAATCGTTGCTGTCATCAACTATACCTACTCCGAAGTGTAAACTTTCCCGCACCTTACCCGCTGATTTGTATTGAGTTTATGCAGCGAATAATTAATTGTCCTATTATAGTAAGGTCATATTTTTGTAATACTTATAATACGAAATAATTAATACAACTAAACATAATAAATCTCGCCTTAAAGATGTGAAAAAAATGTTTAGTGCTACTAGTGTAAAGAAAGAAAAAGAAAAATGTTTTTCCTAAATGTGTAGGTAACCTGTTCTATTACTGCAGTGACCCGGGACATTGTTAAACAGCCTAATTCAAAAGCAAGGTCATCGTACAAAAGCATCAAGTGTTGTTTTTGAATTTAGACACACTATACCCATGTGCAATGAACATAGTATACAATTACTCAATTTATTGTCAAATTGGTCACGGTCGAATTTGTTTCCGTGCGGTAAACTTAGCCGTTTGAAAATAGTAACTAATGTGCAAGTGAAAATTGTACTAATATGCGACTAAATTTTTTTCAATATAGTAGTCTAAACTTTACACAGACTTAGACGTAAATGTAAATACCGAAAAAAAGATAAAACAACAATATCCGCGTGGTTCATCACCACAGTTTCACTCTTGTTGAAGAAACCATTTCGTATCGTAATATTTTGAGTTTTTTAATGAACCCAAAAGCTTAACGTTTAACCGAACTTATCAAAATAAACATTTTAATACATTTTTTTTTTCTTATCGGATAGTATTGACATATTTTGATTTAAGAGTCCGAGTAAATTATATATAATATTGTGTTTACAGTAATGATTTAATTGTTTTTTTTTATCTTTGTATGCTTACACTGATTAAACAAAATTAATTGTATTCTTTATGCCAAAGGTCTCAAATAGTTTTGTTGTTTGTTCATTAAAAGTCTAGACTTGTAAATATTTTTTTAGAATTCACCATTTATCGTTTCCCTAAATACGATAGGTCACGGTAAAGCACATAACAAACAAATACCAAAACTTTTACTGCAATAATTGATAGTTGTATTTTTAATTTGTATCACTGAAGTACATATCACGAGATCCCTCTGCAGATGGCTATATTATATTTTATAACTATCTTGACACATCGTTCGTCAAATAGCCTCAAACGTTGCCATAATATAATATCCACCGAATTAAAGCATTGCCAAGTCTGTATAAACATTCCTTCCTTACGCTTTGCAAGTCCTTGTTTTTATTAGTAGGCAGTTATATAATTGTATAACTTATTATAGTTATTACAAATAATAATATGAAATAACTAAAGCGTCTTATATGATATTATTGTGTTTTGCTCATACAGAATCGGAGTGTTGTGCACTTTCTTAGGGTCGTTCGTCTTATTCATTTTCTTCGACACAAAAAACAACCGGCACAGGCTGTTGCCGTTGGCTGGACTTGGTGTTTTCGTCCTCGTCGGATTCATATTCTCCAAACACCGTGGTCACGTGAATTGGACCACGGTCGCGTCCGGTCTAGCCACGCAGATAACCATAGGAATGTTGACCATCCGATGGCAGGTCGGCCGATCTATAGTCCAGGCAGTCGGAGAGTTGGCCGAAAAGTTTTTCTCCTTTGCGTACGTCGGTGCTAAGGTGACGTACGGCAACGAGCTAATCGACAATTATGGTGTATTCGCGTTTAAGGTTAGTATTGTTGATCCAGATGACGTACTAATATGTTTGCATTAAGTCATTTAATATTATACCTAACCTAACCTAACCTAACCTAACCTTATGCTAACATAATAATATTTTCGACCGTCCATGTTACAATATTATAATTTATTATTGATCGTACGCGGAAAAATCCGTTATGAAAAACATTAATGATATTATGATATACTTTATACTATTTTTTTTTGTGATCGAAGGCCATCGAGGTCATAGCGTTATTGCATCTCGTCGTTTTCCCAGTGTGTATTCTATTCGTATGTATATACTTAAATAATTTAAATTCATTTATGATTTTGCATAATATTTTGACTGTACAAAAACATGAGTATAAAATTACAATATTTTAATATTAATCCTTTTTCTTAATCTATTCTTTAATCTGTTAACCATTTTGAAGTCTCGTCATGACAGCAGAGGCTTATCATTATGTAACCACTTATGCTTGTGTTTATAAACAATTATAATAGTTAGGTATACATTTTCTTGGTATTTCAAAAGCATATATTTTCAATTTTACTTTAAAAAATCAAATCATATTATATCTACATATACCACTGAATTAATCAAAATAAAACATAAATATTTCAACAAAACATATATTTTCAATAATACCATGTAAAAACATTTTGGTGAAATTCAGTGTAGTATGGTAGTACTTATACATACTTACTCAGTTTTCGTTTCTAAACTAGTTTCTTTATGTTAATACTGTTTTTTTGTCCTTGAAGTTTAGGATATAATTTTGCATTGACTTTCGATTATAGCTGGAAATACTAGGAAATAAAATTTCTAAGATCAACTACAATTCATTACTCACAATTTAATTTATTTATGAACCGTGAGTCAAATGTGGTGGGTAAATAGGAACCATTAACTTTCCAATATTGTCGTGTCTAAATAACTTATTGGAGGACTATAACCTCATTTATCTGTATCGTTGATCAGTCGAATCTCTGTGACTTAGTTAGAAATTATGAAATTATGACTTTTTGGTAATTATTGCTGCTCCATGAATTATATCTTAAGTTTTAGACTCTATACGCTCATCTTGTACGACGCAAACAAACGGTGACTAGAAATGACAATGTTTCACTTGCCTGAACACCTGTATAAAACGTAGGGATTATTTAATAGTAATGTCACGATAATTATTTTTTTTACATAATGTACGTGGTCTTTTTTTTGGTTCTAATTTTTGAGTAGTATTTTCACACAACAATCACCGTATTCTTTTTTTATCATGTACCCATCATTTTCAACTAGTTATATTATCATAATATATCATACACAAACATTTTGAATTTATTACAGGTGCTGTCAGTGTTGTTTTTTATGTGTTTTATTATTGAAATACTATTTTACTATGGAATCATACAGACAATAGTCATAAAATTAGGATGGTGCTTGCAAAAATTACTGGGAACGACAGCAGCCGAATCAGTCAATACCTGTGCCAGCGTGTTCTTAGGAATGGTAAGTAAATTTGTCAGATACAAGAAACTGTAAATGTATATGGTGACAGACATAAATTATTAGTAACATATTAAAGCCTACACATTTTAAACATTAGAATATTATACAAAAATCTAAAGAAAGTAGGTATATGAAATCAATATTTTGTTTTTATGAGAAAAAAATATATCTACATAAAAACAACTGGCTGTGTAGTTTATTAAGCTAATTCAGATAAAAGTAGTAGTGTAATAATTAATAATACGTATTTATCTGTTTAGAAACCAGAGAAAAATATTTACATATTATAACATATACAATATACATATTATTTATATATTTATAAATATGTAAAACTAGACACCAATATAGCAATATAGGTGCCTTATTTTTTTTTTAAAAACATGGTAAGTAAAAATAATACTCTTGGAACATAGAACATATTTTGCAAACAAAACATTTAATTATTAATTATACAAAGTCTGTAAATTAATTATCTTTAAAACGTATATTATAATATTTAAATGAATAATATAGAAAAATAATAAAATTAACGTGAGGGGGAGGTGGCTCAAAATAATAGATTGTTCATCTACTGTTTATAGGTACTAAAGATGTAAAATATTAAAAAATGTGTATGTTTAAGTTATTAAAATGTTTCACGAAACAAAAATGTATTAAGTAATTGAATTATGATTTGAAGTGAGTAATAGAATAATGTATTTTATCTAATTAAATTTAAAATTCTTATCATCTATTTTATTTTTATTTCATTTTTTTAATACTTTATAAATCGTTTGTATAAAAATAGTAATGAGGATTATAATCGTATCGACGTGTTGTGTTTGTAAAATGAATAACTATTAATGAATAACACATTTAAATGAAGTCAATATCAATGGATTAAAAGCTAAATAAATACTATAACACTATTATATTGTCTAAAATATGAACTATTGTTATATTTGTTTTGTTATCGTAAGAAAACATTATTTACATATTACATTAAACAATTTTACAACTATACGACGCAAATCATTACACACGGTTATTTAAGTGACGTCCTTTGGGAACACTTCATAAATAGTAAGATTATTTTTTCTGACATTAAAATGGATCACGTGTATTCAATTTCCTTTGATGTTTACCTATTTATCTGTTCAATTGGTATATCTATACAAATAGTTTTACGAACAATGTAAATAATATCACTTTTCGGTTTTCACGTGTTAGTTAATATACAGAGTCTTTCAAATTTAGTTTTAGTAAATTAGCGGGGCATCGTTTATCCACTACCATATAAGAACTATTTAATTCTTACTATGAGTTTTTTTAAAGAATCCAATATTTGAATAACATAATAAATTAAGACGGATGCTGAAAAATGTTGAGGACAATTTCATTCCACTCGCTGTTTAAGATTATATTTTATAATACATTTTATTTTTTTATTAAATTAATTCTCAAGGCAATCAATTAACTCGAATAATACAAGAATGAATAATATTCCTTTTTTCAAATAGTAAATCAACAACATATTGTAATAAGCATATTAAACACGATAACTCTTTGTACAAACACAAAATCTTCACTGCTTCACTTAAATGTTAATAATATTGTAAATTAAATATTTTGAGTACTTATAAATATACACAAAAATATTAGGTACGCCGTTACACCATAATAGATGACAACATAAGTACAGGTATACTAGGTATAGGGTACCTATATCAATGTTTCAATAGAATAAAATAAACTAAACTTTTCTTTTATTACATAGTCGGAAGCGCCTATTATCATTAAACCGTATTTAACTGATCTGACTGAATCAGAAATCCATGCCGTTATGATGGGAGGATTTTCAACAGTAGCAGGTATGAATCGTATGATTAATATGAACATAATAATAAATATTGGTGCAATTATACAAATTGTATCTACCAACAAAAAAAAGTGAAAAGCACACAATTTTGATCAGGCTACAGCATTGTTCAATGATTTTAACTTTTAATATTTATTCAAGTCTTAACGTCATATCGAAGTGTATTTGGTACTTGTTCATTATCGCACCACCACCGCCAAGTGTAACATATGTTTCATTCCACCACCGGGTACCTCCGTTAAACCTAATTGTCATGTGTATGATATCTTTAATACACTGTTACAAAACTTTCAAATAAAAGTAAATAATTATCACAATATATTTTTTACGATTAATAGTATCATAGTTAATACTTCATAACAAAACGTAAATAAATACAAAAAAATTAGACAATTCAATAAAGATTCTTAAATAATATGTCAAACATTTTGTGTGTTTTGAATATAATATTGTACTGTTCTCAAAATTGAAAGTCGGTATTAAAATATAAAATAACTCATTAAAACCGACTTTTAACAATATCTTAAAATAATCTGATAACGTTAATTTTGGAATTTTAGCTTAAAGACTGCTGACATAAAGTCACCTGCAGGTTGATCAATTTTATACTGCTCGGTGGAGGGGTGGTGGTTAGGTAGTACCGTGTGTTTGTCAATAAAGTATTAATATAACATTGACATCGATTGTATGCTTTAATAATAAGGAACTGTATTCGCGGCGTACACATCGTTCGGCATTGATTCGGCCTACCTAATTACTGCATCAGTCATGTCAGCTCCAACGGCGCTAAGTTTCTCCAAACTGATTTTTCCAGAAACTGAAAAATCATTGAACAGCGTGGATCAGATATGCACTAAAAAGTAAGTGTGCGTTTTACGTGAGGGTAAATTTTATCAGAGAGACATAACCGAATTAAAATCCGACCACTAGCCAGGAAACGCATTCAAACTCCAAGCAAACTCAAATACCTATGCTAATATAATAATATTATATTAAATTATATTCTATTCCAATATTCATCAAAAGTTGTATAAGTAGACACATGATCTGTTAGATATACTAATACTATACAGTCCAATTCCGAATACAGTGAAACGGAACCTCTAATTGGAGGGCACCTCCAAAAAGTTGGTGGACTATTTTCTGGGAACAAACAATAAGCTCTACATAAAACTGAACCTTCTGAATAGCGAATACAATTTCAGTGACCAAAAATGTCCGGTGTTTAGAGGTTTCTCTGTAAACACAATAATTATTGAGTTTATTATACCCACTGACATTCAATAAGTACCTACGCATTTAAATAAACGTGACCTATACGTTATACATTGAGCTACAATTATTAAAATAATGACACAACAAAATAAAACGTAGGTATAGATAATGCATGAAACAATAATTGATATTACATCTAGTAAACGATATTGTAGTTCTCAAAATAAAATGAATTTATCTTTTTTGGAAAAAATTATTAAAAAATTGAACTACAGTAGAACTCCGATTATCCGAACGCCAATCATCCGGACGTCCAAATAACCGGACGAGAAAAAAACGACACGTGCCGTTATTCATACACGTGTCTCATAATCGTTTTTAGATTAGATAAACAATAGGTATATATTATTCTTAATAATATCCGTCATTCCGACGCAGGTACATTAAAAATGCAGAAGCTTTTGATGAATTGGATTTGGCGTTTAAATGGTTTGAGAGGCAAGACGAATCGAACACCAGTAATTAAGACTTATTATGTTTCAGTTAAATATACAATAAAATTATTTGTTTATGATGGTTACGAATTTTAAATTATATTACACATAATATATGAATAATAAATACATACATACAATAAATTCATACAATTATATGATTTTTGATATATTATGATACGTCAATCATCCGGATATTTGCTTATCCGGACCACCATGATTGACATTAATTAGTCCGGATAAACGGAGTTCTACCGTATGTAGTTTACATGGACATACGCACGGGGAGAGGAGCACCTTCGGCTTTCGTTAACTAAACGACTCTTAAATCCACCATTGCGACTGCACACCTAAATAATATTACGTTTGTGATATTATATGATTATTATTACCCACCGTGTCAATAATGTTGAACAATGTTACAGGACTAACGACGAGGGCAACGTAATGGACGCGGCTTGTAAAGGAGCCCAGTTTGGATTGAGAATAATCGGAGCGATTGTCGCCAACATAGTGGCGTTCGTGTCGTTCGTGGCGTTCATCAACGCGGTAATATCGTGGTTGGGACACTTGATCGGATTCGAAGACCTATCGTTCGAGGTTCGCAAATACGACAACTATTATATTGTCTAAATCATTATCTCGACGAACTGCGATTTATACTAATCTCTCCGTTGTTCGCCGGCAGTACGTACTGGGCAAGATGTTGATACCGGTCACGTGGTTGTTGGGAGTCGACCCTAGTGAGTGCGAAGCGGTCGGCCAACTGATTGGCCTGAAAATGACGATCAACGAGTTTGTGGCGTACAAACAAATGGGCGATCTAATCAAAGAAGGCAAGCTTAACGTGAGTTTTGTTCTTTGAACTTTACGGACATCGTAATAGCCGAACGATGATCCACCCGGGAACGACATTAGAGATGGCGGTGCTGAGATCGACATTAGCACTACATTTTCCTTAAACGCTTTCTATGGCCCTTAGATCATATATACATTATACACTGGATAGAGCTATAGCGTATGTCACGCGTAGTCCGTGTTTGAAGCAGACCTGTTCATGCCCGAAGTACTTATTGCGCATGCGTGAGAAATGAAATAGATCGTGCGGGACGGGGAAATAAATCGCGCGGGACGGGGAAGGAACAATTATGTGTTATAGTGATAAGGACGATTAGGTACTGAATGCTTAGATCGTATACTTTGCTCATGCGCAGCGATGACTTCGGGCACGAACAGCTATGCTTTAAGATTTTAAACCATAGCTCTATCCAGTGTATATGATCTAAGCTTTGGCCAGTCAGAAACGATATCACTAAAGGGCTTATGCGTATGTTTTATAATATGTAATATTGAAGCAATAATATGGTTACAGCTTTTTGAAGTGTAACTTTTTAGTAAATCCATAAGGAAATACAAAATAATGTAAAGAGGAAGTTCAATACTATAATATTCAAATCTGGGTTTTCAACTGGTAATCTGCAGTATAATAATAAAAGTTTAAAAACTTAATCAGAAACAAAACACATAAAAATTATGCAATTTATTTTGTTGAAACGGTCTTTTATCTTATTATTTCAAACTATTTTTTAAAAAAATTATTGGGTAAAAAAATATCAAGTTCAAGCGAGTATTGTCTATTGATTAAGTGAATAACTTAAACTGCAGCAATGGCCACAATATAGTCAAAGGACAAAGCGTAATAATTAGTTACCTACTTAACTACTACAATAATGAGACATGTCAAAATGTTACGCGTTCAAATTTTCTGATATTTACATTTTTGATTATCAGTTAACATCTACTTGCACCCACTCACGACCCACCCATCAGACTCGGTCAGCTATTTTATTAAAATTTAAAAGCAATACCAACAACAATAGATGCTTTTTCATACAATGCATTTACTTTCGATATGACAATAAGTTCGTTTTTTCGGATTAATGTTATCGAATTTTTACGCCATATCCATGAGGAATTTTTTTTTAATCACAAGTCCTGGCTTTTCGGTACACGGAGTCGTTGACCAAATCATGTTGAATCGAATGATTAGTACAATTTCGATTTCGAACACAGGTGACCTTGCCCGTTTCGGGCTACTGATTCGAACACGGTAACGGCAGAACCATCTACCACGTGCAAATTTCCGCACAGAATCATAAAAAATCTTTGGTGTGGCTAAACACACATTAGCACACGAGATAGCGCTGCCACCTGCCGTACAGAATATTTATTCGTACTTAATATTTGTTTTTATTTTTGACCAACCGACGTGGTTCGAGACCACATCGATCAAATTATGTTATCACTGTATTTTTCATTGCGTAAGTAGGTGAAGGTGAAGTTATGAGTCATGCTTATGACTTATTTTCAAACTTAGACTTAACAGTATTATCCGTAGAAATATATAGGTGTATAGAAATTGCAAGTATAAACATTCGGTAACAATTTCATGTATCTATCTACAGGAATTCAAGATTTCATTGAGGAGTTATTATATTGATAACATGTTAACATTCTTCTTTGAATGTGTGCATCGCGCACTCAGTTACTTGCACGTGTAATGTTACATTTTTTATCCCCCCCCCCCCCCCCGTGTGTGTGTAATTCACTGAAAACATTTTTTTTTTATTTTCCTAGAATTTCGAAAGAAATGAAGCCTCCCTCAGTCATCTTCCCACTGGCTACGTCATTGAGTTTGTCGATTCGTTTTAACGCATGTTTGATTTTCAGCGAAAGTCAGAGATCATCGCCACTTTTGCTTTATGCAGTTTCGCTAATCCCGGATCGATTGGTTCGATGATTGCCACGCTGACAACTTTGTGCCCGACACAGCGATCGGCGATAACCAAAAATGTGTTTAGGGCATTTCTAGGTGGTACGGTCACTTGTTTTTTAACGGCTGCGATTGCCAGTAAGTATAATTATGTTATATTCGGTATATTATACGGCGCACAACTAGGGCTAAAAAATATTTCGTCCTAACACCATCAATCGTACCTGCCCAAAATATTTGTATATAATAACTATAGGTTACAAAACATCTCAAATAAAAGTAAATAATGTTGGTATACCTTGGGGAGACGATAATTTTATATTTTTTCCCGTCATGGAGTGGTAGTGTAAGTTCAATAACTAACAAAATAAATATTAAAAATGCCATTTTGTATTTTCCAGGTTTACTAATGCCCGATGAAGGATTAAAAGACTAAAATGAATAATTAAACATTGTAATTTTTGTGTGTACATTTTTTTTTATATAAGTTCGTGTTATGTTTTATATATTTTAATACCTACATAATAGTATGCATGTATCCATCTCGTATATAATATATTTTATGATTTTTGTGAAAAAATGTATTGACGTAATCCTCATTCTATTTTGTTAAGTACGGCTATTTTATATTGTTAAATAGTTAATACACTATATTATACTTTATTGATAATATTATGTGAGTATAAATAGTATACACAATGTGAATAACAACTAAAAATCTATACATATATTTTTTGTATTAAAGTCAATGGCATGGATATACACTATTATACGAGCTGTCTCATCTGGTGCTGCCCTTGCCAATGCGATTTGATTTTTTTAAATATATTTGTAAAATGATGTATGTACTGTATATGAGTATTTATGCTTATTTTAATAGTAATATACGAGTTATGGTATATGCGTATGTAACCAATGAAAGCCATTTAAATAAACAAAACAATTTTCTTTTTTTCGTCAGCTCGAAATAATCTACGTGTTAACTACCCTACAAATACCAATAGGGGTTGAACAATTAAGTAATAAACACATTCCAATCTAAAGAAAACTATTGATATAACTTTTATTGAAAACGGTCTACTGGGTCTATTAACTTCGAATGAACCAACTAAAATTCTTAGCTGCATCACCCAATTTCATCCGTTAAAAATATATAACATTACACAAATGCGCAATATAAATAAATATTTATTTTAATATACTTCAGTCCCAATATTATAGCTTTTAGAATATTTCCAAACGTGGTTCAAACTACTTTCCCAAACGTTCCTGATATCTCTAAGAACAATTTCAATTTTTCGCAAAATCAATCAAGTATTCTTTGAGTACCTATATAAGTTACAAAAACACATTCAACACGTACATGTCCCCAGCCCCACCCAATAAAAATTTTTACATTTTTTTCAACTCAACATTTAGCTGTCAATTAGCAACAATTTGCAAACCTGTTTTCACAATTTGCAAGCCTTTAGTTGAATCATAAAATAAAAAAAACTAAGGGTGGGGCTGAAGACACATGTCCCCAGCCCCACCCATGTCAACGAAAACACATTTTTTAATTTTTCTTGAACCATCATTTAGCAGCCAATTAGCAACGATTTGCAAGGTAGTTGTCGAAATTTGCAAGCCAATATT